>NC_053026.1:637571249-637709152 GCF_003073215.2 Triticum urartu
CTCAAGCTTGGGGATTCCCAAGGTACCCCAAGTAAATATTCAAGGAGACTCAAGCGTCTAAGCTTGGGATGCCCCGGAAGGCATCCCATCTTTCTTCAATAAGTATCGGTATGTTTTCGTCTTCGTTTCGTTCATGTAATATGTGCAAACCTTGGAGCGTCTTTTGCTTTTAGTTTTCATTTTTATTTTATGCACCATGCTGGTATGAGATACTCCATGGTTGATTTATATAATTCTCATTCCACTTCACTTATATCTTTTGAGTGTGGCTTTATAGAATGCTTCATGTGTTTCACTTATATCATTTGAAGTTTGGATTGCCTGTTTCTCTTCACATAGAAAACCGTTGTTTGAAGAATGCTCTCTTGCTTCACTTATATTTGTTAGAGCATGACATTTTGTAGAAAGAATTAAACTCTCATGCTTCACTTATATCTATTTAGAGAGTCAAAAGGAATTGGTCAATTGCATGGTTAGTCATAAAATCCTACATAAAACTTATGGATCACTAAATATGATATGTTTGATTCCTTGCAATAGTTTTGCGATATAGAGATGGAATATGTGGGAGGTACTAGTAAACGGTTGTAGTTAGTAAGAATATCGGTGTTAAGGATTTTGATTCCCAAGCATGCACGTATAGTCTCTCGTTATGCTATGATGTTGGAGTATGATTTATTATTGATTGTCATCCTTATGAGTGACGGTCGGGGATGAGCGATGGTCTTTTCCTACCAATCTATCCCCATAGGGGCATGCGTAGTAGTACTTAGGTTCGAGGGATAATAAACTTTTGCAGTAAGTATATGAGTTCTTTATGACTAATGTGAGTCCATGGATTATACGCACTCTTAACTTTCCACAATTTGCTAGCCTCTACAGTACCGTGCATTCAACTTTCTCACATCGAGATGTGGTGCAAACTTCGCAGGTGCATCCAAACCCCATGATATGATACGCTATATCACACATAAGCCTCATTATATCTTCCTCAAAACAGCCACCATACCTACCTATTATGGCTTTTCCATGGCCATTCCGAGATATATTGCCATGCAACTTCCACCACTTCCATTTGATGACTTGAGCATTCATTGTCATATTGCTTTGCATGATCATATAGCTGACATAGTAGGTGTGGCTCAGCCAACTTTCATCATTTTTCATACATGTTACGCTAGATCATTGCCATAGGCATTCATATAGAGTCATACTTTGTCATAGGTATCGAGTTGTAATTTTTATTTTCTTTTGAGTTATAAGTAAATAGAAGTGTGATGATCATCATTAATCATTTTTAGAGTAGTGCCCCAGTGAGGAAAGGATGATGAAAAAAAAAAAAAAAAAAAAAAAAAAAAAAAGGAAAAGAAAAAAAAAGAAGAAAGAAAAAAGGAAAAAAAAGGAAAAAAGAAAAAGTAAACAAAGAGAGAAGGGGCATTGTTAGTATCCTTTACCACACTTGTGCTTCAAAGTAGCACCATGTTTTTCATATGGATAGTCTCCTATGTTGTCACTTTGATATACTAGTGGGAATTTAGCATTATAGGATTAGATGCAAACCCACTTAGTTTTCATATTGAGCATTCATACACTTATAGCTTTTAGTGCATTTGTTGCATGGCAATCCCTACTCCTCATGTTGATATCAATTGATGGGCATCTCCATAGCCCGTTGGTTAGCATCATCGATGTGAGACTTTATACTTTTTTGTCTTTTCTATATTTACCCCTATCATTATGCTCTATTCCACATGTAGTGCTATATCCATGGCTCGCGCTCGTGTATTGCGTGAGGGCTGAAAAAGATGAAGCGCGTTAAAAAGTATGAACCAATTGCTCGGCTTGTCATCGAGGTTGTGCATGATAAATACTTTATGTTAAGAACACATAGCATGGCAAGACTATATGATTTTTTAGGGATAGCTTTCTTTAGCATTGAAATTAGGAAAGACATGATTGTTTGTTGGGATGCTTGAGTATTGATATCTTTATGTGAAATTATAGACTATTGCTTTGAATCAGTTATGTCTTAATATTCATGCGATGATTAGACATATTATCAAGTTTATGTTATGTAGCATTCCACATCAAAAAATATCTTTTTTATCATTTACCTGCTCGAGGACGAGTAGGAATTAAGCTTGGGGATGCTGATACGTCTCTGTCGTATCTATAAGTTTCGATTGTTTCATGCCAATATTATACGAGTTTTACATACGGCAACTTTTTATATGATTTATTGGACTAACCTATTGATCCAGTGCCAAGTGTCAGTTCCCGTTTTCTGCATGTTTTTTGTATCGCAGAGTATCCATATCAAACGAAGTCCAAATGTAATAAAAAAATACAGAGATTTATTTTGGAATATTTGTGATTTTTGGGAGTTGGAATCACCGAAAACGGAGGCCCACACAGGGCCCTGGCGTGCGGTGGTGGATTGTGCCCACCTCGTACGTCGGTTGGACTGCTACTTCAGGCGCAAGGAAGCTTATATCCGGAAAAAAATCGTGTTAAAATCTTAGCACAATCAGAGTTACGGATCTCGAGGAATATAAGAAACGGTTTTCGGCCAAATCTAGAAAACGCGAAACAGAAGAGAACAAAGAGGGAGATCCAATCTCGAAGGGGCTCTCACCCCTCCGATGCCATGGAGACCATGGACCAGAGGGAGAACCCTCCTACCATCTAGGAGGGAGGCCAATGAAGAAGAATAAGAAGGAGGGGGGCTCTCTCCCCTTGCTTCCGGTGGCGCCGGAGTGCCGCCGGGGCAACGATTGGGACGGCGATCTACATCAACAATCTTGCTACCGTGAACACCAAGTCTCTCCCCCTCATTGCAGCGGTGTAACACCCCTTCTCCCTGCTGTAATATCAACTTAAACATGGTTCTCAACTCCATATATTATTTCCCAATGATCTATGGTTATCCTATGATGTTTGAGTAGATCTGTTTTGTCCCGTGTTAATCGTACTCTTGGTTGGTATGATTTTATATTTCATTTATGGTACTGTCCTACGACGCCCTTTGTCTCACGCAAACGTGAGGGACCCCCACTGTAGGGTGTTGCAATATGTTCATGGTTTGCTTATTATCAGTGTTGCTAGAGTGACAGAAACTTAAACACGGATAGGTGGGCTATGGCGTATGGTAGTAAAGAGGACTTGATACTTAATGCTATGGTTGGGTTTCACGACCTTAATGATTTTTAGTATTTGCAGATGCTTGCTAGAGTTCCAATCATAAGTGCATATGATCCAAGTAGAGAAAGTAGGTTAGCTCATGCCTCTCCCTCATATAAAATTGCAAGAATGATTACCGGTACTTGTTATCGATTGCCTAGGGACAAATGTCTTTCTTATTGACAAAAGCTTTCCACTTTTATTACCTTGCAATTTATTCATAGTTTTATTCTCGCAAAGTACTTGTAGTTTTATTCTTGCCAAATAGTTTCATACTTGTTTCTGGTAAAGTAAACGTCAAGCGTGCGTAGAGTTGTATCGGTGGTCAACAGAACTTGAGGGAATATTTGTTCTACCTTTAGCTCCTCATTGGTTTCGACACTCTTATCTAGAAGTCTACAAACGATCCCCTATACTTGTGAGTTATCAGTGTAGTAGGAGCTGCCATGGACTTTTCTTGGCCAAGGTGTCGGGAAAGCCATTCATCGCGGACGCTATGTTTAAAGGCCGCTAGGGCTTCGACGTCCGGACAGTCGACGATTTGGTCCTTTTTAATTAAGAACCGAGTCCAGAGTTTGTGGGCTGACTCTCCGGGTTGCTGGACTATGTGACTAAGGTCATCAGCGTCCGGTGGTCGGACATAAGTACCTTGGAAGTTGTCTAAAAATGCATCCTCCAAATCTTCCCAGCTACCAATAGAGTTCTCTGGGAGGCTATTTAGCTAGTGCCGTGCTGGTCCCTTTAACTTTAGGGGGAGGTATTTGATGGCGTGGAGATCGTCACCGCGAGCCATGTGAATATGGAGAAGAAAATCTTCAATCCATACCGCGGGATCTATCATTCCATTGTAAGCTTCAATGTTTACGGGTTTAAACCCTTCTGGAAATTGGTGCTGCATTACCTCATCGGTAAAGCATAAGGGGTGTGCGGCGCCTCTGTATCGGGCAACGTCACGGTGGAGTTCAGATGACATCTGTGTTCGGTTTTTAGCCCGAGTGAGGTTATGCTTATCGTGCCAAGCTTGATGGCCATCATCTCGCATTGGAGCACGCCCCCTTGATCTATAGTTTGATCTAGTCTGACCGGCTCTATTTTTTAGGTCCTGATGTAAGTCGTAGGTGTAGCCCGGAGCCGTTACCTCTTCGCCTCGACGGCAAGGTAGCGCGGGCTGGTGTTCGGTGTAGGCAGCCGCTTTGTCTCCCCCACGTGGTGGTCGGTCTGGTTCATCAGCATGATTATATCTTGACGGTATTGGCTCAAGGGCCTCGTCATCAAATTGTGGCAGAAGACAACGCTTTCGATAACTCTTTGTTGGGCGCTCGAGGCCGTATTGTTGGGGAATGTGGCATGCAATTTCAAAAAAATTCCTACGATCATGGAAGATCTATGTAGGAGATCAATAGCAACGAGAGGGGGAGAGCATATTCATACCCTTGAAGGTCACGAAGCGGAAGCGTTTATCAACGTGGTTGATGTACTCGTACACCTTCACGATCCGTCCCGATCAAGTACCGAACGTACAGCACCTCCATGTTTAGCACACATTTCGCTCGATGACATCCTCACCTTCTTGATCCAGCAAGACGGGTGAAGTAGTAGATGAGTTCCGGCAGCACGATGGAATGGTGACGTTGTTGGTGAAGAACAATCGCCGCAGGGCTTCGCCAAGCACAACGGAAACTATGACGGAGGATAAACTAGAGGGGACAGGGTTGCCGGCAGACGGCTTGGTGATTCTTGTTGTGTCTTTGGTTCTAGCCCTGTCCCTCTATTTATATGTTGAGCCTTGGGGTTGAAACTTGGAGTAAAAGCATCGACAAAGTCAGTTTCACCAGAAAGGCAAGAGTCCTTCTCGGACTCCAGGGCCACACGCCACGGTTCCTGGTGTCTGGACTGAGACACTAGGGACTTTGGCGTCTGGCCCCTAGACTCCGCAAAACTTCCTTTTGCACTTCCAAAAACCTTGCGGCCTTTCCCTTTTGGCCTAAATAATGTGTTCTCGTATCCAACCATTCCGGGAAACATTCAGAACCCTTTCCGGTGAACTCCCGAACCCTTCCGAAGACCAAACACTATTATCCCATATATCAATCTTTACCTCCGGACCATTCTGCAGCTTCTCGTCATGTCTGTGATCACATCCGGGATTCCGAACAACATTCAGTTACCAACATACATAACTCATATAATACTATATTATCAATGAACGTTTAAGCGTGCGGACCCTACGGGTTCGAGAACTATGTAGACATGGCCGAGAGACTTCTCCGATCAATAACCAATAGCGGAACCTAGATACCATATTGGCTCCTACATATTCTACAAAGATCTTTATCGGTCGAACCTTATGACAACATACGTAATTCCCTTTGTCATCGATATGTTACTTGCCCGAGATTCGATCGTTGGTATCCTCATACCTAGTTCATTCTCATTACCAGCAAGTCTCTTTACTCGTTATGTAATGCATCATCCCGCAACTAACTCATTATTCATTTTTCTTGCAAGGCTTAGAGTGATGTGCATTACCGAGAGGGCCCAGAGATACCTCTCCGATACACGGAGTGACAAATCCTAATCTTGATCTATGCCAACTCAACAAACACCTTCGGAGACACCTGTAGAGCATCTTTATAATCACCCAATTACGTTGTGATGTTTAATAGCACACAAGGTGTTCCTCCGGTATTCGGGAGTTGCATAATCTCATAGTCAGAGGAATATGTATAAGTCATGAAGAAAGCAATATCAATAAAACTAAATGATCATTACGCTAAGCTAACAGATGGGTCCTGTCCATCACATCATTATTTAATGATGTGATCCCTTTCATCAAATGACAACACATGTATATGGTCAGGAAACATAACCGTCTTTGATTAACGAGCTAGCGAAGTAGAGGCATACTAGGGACACTCTGTTTGTCTATGTATTCACACATGTACTAAGTTTTCGGTTAATACAATTCTAGCATGAATAATAAACATTTATCATGATATAAGTAAATGCAAATAACAACTTTATTATTACCTCTAGGGTATATTTCCTTTAGTCTCCCACTTGCACTAGAGTCAATAATCTGGATTACATAGTAATGATTCTAACACTCATGGATTCTTGGTGCTGATCATGTTTTGTTCATGAGAGAGGCTTAGTCCACTAGTAGAAAAAGGGTCAAATGTGAAGCACATTAGTGCCGGTTTGAATTTGAGCCGGCACTAATGTGACCATTAGTGCCGGTTCCAACGGCTAGGCGGGCGGGCATCATTAGTACCGATTCGTGGATAACCTTTAGTACTGGTTCATGCCACGAACCGGTACTAATGAGGCTGTGTCAGGCTATGGTCAGTCTGGGGCCCCCACGAAGACCTTTAGTACCGGTTCATGCCATGAACCGGTACTAGAGTTTCTTTGTAAGCTGATTTTTAGTCCCACCTCGGCAAGAGAGAGGCAGTATGAGCGATTTATAAGCCATGAGTGCACAGACAATGACGAAGAGTTGCAATGCTCACCTACATGTTGATTAGCTTCAAGCCTTGCGGAATAGCATAGATTGCACTGAGCTATGTGCAGTGCAGTCTACACTATTCCGAATGGCTTGAAGCAAATTAACTAGCATTGCACCTCTTTTTTATTTTTAATAACTTATTTGAACTCCGGACTTCTTTTGTGTTCAGTATGCAGCATTCAAAGCGACGTCATCAATTTCCAACATGTTCTGACATCATTTGTTGTTTTTCGTTCATTTACCTAATTGTTTAGAGAGCTAAATGACCGTGAAATTGAAAATCAGTACAAAATGAATCCTGAAAATGTTGAAAGTTGGCATGGTATCATCATATCACCCGCATAGCATGCGCAAAAGAGTAGAGAGGGTCACGGCAAAAACTGGAGGCACTTCGTGTACAAACTGGACAAACTCTTTCAGAGTATCAGGGTTTCGGACGAGAACTCATATGTTACATGGCCACTTCAATGTTTTTTAAACTTATTTGAACTCCGGACTTCTTTTGTGTTCAGTATGCAGCATTCAAAGCGACGTCATCAATTTCCAACATGTTCCGACATCATTTGTTGTTTTTCGGTCATTTACCTAATGTTGGGGAACATAGCAGAAATTCAAAATTTTCCTACGTGTCACCAAGATCTGTCTATGGAGAAACCAGCAACGAGGGGAAGGAGAGTGCATCTACATACCCTTGTAGATCGCTATGCGGAAGCATTCAAGAGAACGGGGTTGAAGGAGTCGTACTCGTCGTGATCCAAATCACCGGAGATCCTAGTGCCGAACGGACGGCACCTCCGCGTTCAACACACGTACAGCCCTGTGACGTCTCCCATGCCTTGATCCAGCAAGGAGAGAGGGAGAGGTTGAGGAAGACTCCATCCAGCAGCAGCACAACGGCGTGGTGGTGGTGGAGGAGCGTGGTACTCCAGCAGGGCTTCGCCAAGCACCACAAGAGACGAGGAGGAGAGAGGTAGGGCTGCGCCAGGGAGAGATCAAATCGTGTGTTGCAGCCCTCCTAACCTCAAGTATATATAGGGGAAGGGGAGGGGCTGCTCCCCCATCTAGGGTTCCCTCCCTAGGGGGGCGGCAGCCGCCAATACCCATCTAGGGTGCGGCCAAGGGGGGAGAGAGGGGGGCGCACCTAGGGTGGGCCTTAAGGCCCATCTGGACCTAGGGTTTGCCCCCTCCCACTCTCCCTGCGCCTTGGGCCTTGGTGGGGGGGCGCACCAGCCCACCTGGGGCTGGTCCCCTCCCACACTTGGCCCACGCAACCTTCTGGGGCTGGTGGCCCCACTTGGTGGACCCCCGGGACCCTCCCGGTGGTCCCGGTACGTTACCGATAAAACCCGAAACTTTTCCGGTGACCAAAACAGGACTTCCCATATATAAATCTTTACCTCCGGACCATTCCGGAACTCCTCGTGACGTCCGGAATCTCATCCGGGACTCCGAAAAACATTCGGTAACCACATACCAAATTCCTTTATAACCCTAGCGTCATCGAACCTTAAGTGTGTAGACCCTACGGGTTCGGGAACCATGCAGACATGACCGAGACGTTCTCCAATCAATAACCAACAGCGGGATCTGGATACCCATGTTGGTTCCCACATGTTCCACGATGATCTTATCGGATGAACCACGATGTCGAGGATTCGATCAATCCCCTATACAATTCCCTTTGTCTAGCGGTATTGTACTTGCCCGAGATTCGATCGTCGGTATCCCGATACCGTGTTCAATCTCGTTACCGGCAAGTCTCTTTTACTCGTTCCGTAACACATCATCCCATGATCAACTCCTTGGTCACATTGTGCACATTATGATGATGTCCTACCGAGTGGGCCCAGAGATACCTCTCCGTTTACACGGAGTGACAAATCCCAGTCTCGATTCGTGCCAACCCAACAGACACTTTTGGAGATACCTGTAGTGTACCTTTATAGCCATCCAGTTACGTTGTGACGTTTGGCACACCCAAAGTATTCCTACGGTATCCGGGAGTTGCATAATCTCTTGGTCTAAGGAAATGATACTTGACATTAGAAAAAGCTTTAGCATACGAACTACACGATCTTTGTGCTAGGCTTAGGATTGGGTCTTGTCCATCACATCATTCTCCCAATGATGTGATCCCGTTATCAACGGCATCCAATGTCCATGGTCAGGAAGTAACCATCTATTGATCAACGAGCTAGTCAACTAGAGGCTTACTAGGGACATGGTGTTGTCTATGTATCCACACATGTATCTGAGTTTCCTATCAATACAATTCTAGCATGGATAATAAACGATTATCATGAACAAGGAAATATAATAATAACTAATTTATTATTGCCTCTAGGGCATATTTCCAACAGTCTCCCACTTGCACTAGAGTCAATAATCTAGTTCACATCGTCATGTGATTAACACTCACAGGTCACATCGCCATATGACCAACATCCAAAGAGTTTACTACTGTCACTAAACTAGTTCACATCATCATGTGATTAAGACTCTATGAGTTCTAGGTTTGATCATGTTTTTCTTGTGAGAGAGGTTTTAGTCAACGGGTCTGCAACATTCAGATCCGTATGTACTTCGCAAATCTCTAGGTCATATTATAAATGCTGCTTCCACGCTCCACTTGGAGCTATTCCAAATGGTTGCTCCACTATACATATCCGGTTTGCTACTCAGAGTCATTCGGATAGGTGTTAAATCTTGCATCGATGTAACCCTTTACGCCGAACTCTTTATCATCTCCATAATCGAGAAACATGTCCTTATTACTCCAAGGACAATTTTTGACCGCTATCTAGTGATCCACTCCTGGATCACATTTGTACCCTCTTGCCATACATGTGGCAAGGCACACATCAGGTGCGGTACTCAGCATGGCATACCGTATAGAGCCTATGACAAAAGCATAGGGGACGACATTCGTCTTTCTCTTTCTTCTGCCGTGGTCGAGCTTTAAGTCTTAACTTCATACCTTACAACTCAGGCAAGAACTCCTTCTTTGACTGATCCATCTTGAACACCTTCAAGATCATGTCAAGGTATGTGCTCATTTGAAAGTACCATTAAGCGTTTTGATCTATCCTTATAGATCTTGATGCTCAACGTTCAAGTAGCTTAATCCAGGCTTTCCATTGAAAAACACTTCTCAAATAACTCTGCATGCTTTCTAGAAATTCTACATCATTTCCGATCAACAACATGTTAACAACACATACTCATCGGAAATTCTATAGTGCTCCCACTCACTTCTTTGGAAATACAAGTTTCTCATAAACTTTGTATACACCCAAAATCTTTGATCATCTCATCAAAGCATACATTCCAACTCCGAGATGCTTACTCCAGTCCTTAGAAGGATTGCTGGAGCTTTGCATACTTATTAGCATCTTTCAGGATTGACAAAACCTTCCAGTTGTATCACATACAACCTTTCCTCAAGAAAATTGTCGAGGAAACAATGTTTTGACATCCTATCTGCAAGATTTCATAAATAATGGAGTAATCGCTAATATAATTCCAATAGACTCTTAGCATCGCTACGAGTGAGAAAGTCTCATCGTAGTCAACTCCTTGAACTTGTCGGAAAACATCTTAACGACAAGTCGACCTTTCTTAATGGTGATACTTACCATCATTGTCCGTCTTCCTTTTAAAATCCATCTGTACTCAACAGCCTTACGACCATCGAGCCGTTCTGCCAAAGTCTACACTTTGTTTTCATACATGGATCGTCTCTTGGATTTTATGGCCTCGAGCCATTTATCGGAATCCGGGCCCACCATCGCTTCTCCATAGCTCGTAGGTTCATTGTTGTCTAGCAACATGACTTCCAAGACAGGATCACGTACCACTCTGAAATAGTACGCATCCTTGTCATACCACGAGGTTTGGTAGTGACTTGATCTGAAGTTTCATGATCACCATCATAAGCTTCCACTTCAACTGATGTAGGTGCCACAGGAACAACTTCCTGTGCCCTGCCACACACTAGTTGAAGAGACGGTTCAATAACCTCATCAAGTCTCCACCATCCTCCCACTCAATTCTTTCGAGAGAAACTTTTCCTCGAGAAAGGACCCGATTCTAGAAACAATCCCTTATTGCTTGCGGTTCTGAGACAGGAGGTATACCCAACTGTCTTGGGTGTCCTATGAAGATGCATTTATCCGCTTTGGGTTCGAGCTTATCAGCCTGAAACTTTTTCACATAAGCGTTGCAGCCCCAAACTTTTAAGAAATGACAGCTTAGGTTTCTCTAAACCATAGTTCATACGGTGTCATCTCATCGGAATTACGTGGTGCCCTATTTAAAGTGAATGTGGTTGTCTCTAATGCCTAACCCATAAACTATCGTGGTAATTTGATAAGAGACATCATGGTATGCATCATATCCAATAGGGTGCAGTTATGATGTTCGGACACACCATCACACTATGGTGTTCTAGGCTTTATTAGTTGTGAAACAATTTCCACAATGTCTTAATTCTGTGCCAAACTCGTAATTCATATATTCATCTCTATGATCATATCATAGATCTTTTATCCTCTTGTCACGATGATTTTTCAACTTCACCCTGAAATTACTTGAACCTTTCAATAATTCAGACTCATGATTCATCAAGTAAATATACTCAACATCTACTCAAATCATCTGTGAAGTAAGAACATAACGATATCCACTACATGCCTCAGCACTCATTGGACTGCACACATCAAAATGTATTGCTTCCAACAAGTTGCTTTCTAGTTCCATTTTACTGAAAACGAGGCTTTCAGTCATCTTGCCCATGTGGTATGATTTGCATGTCTCAAGTGATTCAAAAATCAAGTGAGTCCAAACGGTCCATTTGCATGGAGTTTCTTTATGCATATACACCAATAGACATGGTTTGCATGTCTCAAACTTTTCAAAAACGAGTGAGCCCAAAGATCCATCAACATGGAGCTTCTTCATGCGTTTTATACCGATATGACTTACGTGGCAGTGCCACAAGTAGGTGGTACTATCATTACTATCTTATATCTTTTGGCATGAACATGTGTATCACTACGATCGAGATTCAATAAACCATTCATTTTAGGTGCAAGACCATTGAAGGTATTATTCAAATAAACAGAGTAACCATTATTCTCCTTAAATGAATAACCGTATTGCGATAGACATAATCCAATCATGTCTATGCTCAACGCAAACACCAATCTTGATGGTAGAGGGAGCGTACGATATTTGATCAACCTTGGAAATACTTCCAACACATATCGTCATCTCACCTTTTAGCTAGTCTCCGTTTATTCCGTACCTTTTATTTCGAGTTACTAACACTTAGCAACCGAACCGGTATCTAATACCCTGGTGCTACTAGGAGTGCTAGTAAAGTACACATTAACATAATGTATATCCAATATACTTCTATCGACCTTGCCAGCCTTCTTATCTACCAAGTATCTAGGGTAACTCTGCTCCAGTGGCTGTTCCCCTTATTACAGAAGCACTTAGTCTCGGGTTTGGGTTCAACCTTGGGTTTCTTCACTAGAGTAGCAGCTGATTTGCCGTTTCATGAAGTATCCCTTCTTGCCCTTGCCCTTCTTGAAACTAGTGGTTTCCCCAACCATCAACAATTGATGCTCCTTCTTGATTTCTACTTTTGTGGTGTCAAACATCACGAATATCTCAAGGATCATCATATATGTCCCTGATATATTATAGTTCATCACGAAGCTCTAGCAGCTTGGTGGTAATGACTTCAGAGAAACATCACTATCTCATCTGGAAGATCAACTCCCACTCGATTCAAATGATTGTTGTACTCAGACAATCTGAGCACAAGCTCAACAATTGAGCTTTCCTCCCTTAGTTTGCAGGCTAAGAAAATCGTCGGAGGTCTTATACCTCTTGACGTGGGCACGAGCCTGAAATCCCAATTTCATCCCTCGAAACATCTCATATGTTTCGCGACATTTCAAAACGTCTTCGGTGCCTCAACTCTAAACCGTTTAACTGAACTATCACGTAGTTATCAAAATGTGTATGTCAGATGTTCGCAACATCCACAAACGACGTTCGAGGTTCAGCACACTGAGCGGTGCATTAAGGACATAAGCCTTCTATGAAGCAACGAGGACAATCCTCAGTTTACGGACCTAGTCCGCATAATTGCTACTATCAACTTTCAACTAAATTTTCTCTAGGAACATATCTAAATAGTAGAACTAAAGCGCGAGCTACGGCATAATTTGCGAAGACCTTTTGACTATGTTCAGGATAATTAAGTTCATCTTATGAACTCCCACTCAGATAGACATCCCTCTAGTCATCTAAGTGATTACATGATCCGAGTCAACTAGGCCGTGTCCGATCATCACGTGAGACGGACTAGTCAACATCGGTGAACATCTTCATGTTGATCGTATCTTCTATACGACTCATGTTCGACCTTTCGGTCTTCTGTGTTCCGAGGCCATGTCTGTACATGCTAGGCTCGTCAAGTCAACCTAAGTGTTTCGCATGTGTAAATCTGTCTTACACCCATTGTATGTGAACGTTAGAATCTATCACACCCGATCATCACGTGGTTCTTCGAAACAACGAACTGTCGCAACGGTGCACAGTTAGGGGGAACACTTTCTTGAAATTTTAATGAGGGATCATCTTATTTACTATCGTTGTTCTAAGCAAATAAGATGCATAAACATGATAAACATCACATGCAATCAAATAATAGTGACATGATATGGCCAATATCATATAGCTCCTTTGATCTCCATCTTGGGGCTCCATGATCATCTTGTCACCGGCATGACACCATGATCTCCATCATCATGATCTCCATCATCGTGTCTTCTTGAAGTTGTCTCGTCATCTATTACTTCTACTACTATGGCTAACGCTTTAGCAATAAAGTAAAGTAATTACATGACGTTTAAGTTGACACGCAGGTCATAAATAAATAACGACAACTCCTATGGCTCCTGCTGGTTGTCATACTCATCAACATGCAAGTCGTGATTCCTATTACAAGAACATGATCAATCTCATACATCACATATCATTCATCACATTCTTCTTGGCCATATCACATCACATAGCATACCCTGCAAAAATAAGTTAGACATCCTCTAATTGTTGTTTGCATGTTTTACGTGGCTGCTATGGGTTTCTAGCAAGAACGTTTCTTACCTACGCAAAACCACAACGTGATATGCCAATTGCTATTTACCCTTCATAAGGACCCTTTTCATCGAATCCGTTCCGACTAAAGTGGGAGAGACAGACACCCGCTAGCCACCTTATGCAACTAGTGCATGTCAGTCGGTGGAACCAGTCTCACGTAAGAGTACGTGTAAGGTCGGTCCGGGCCGCTTCATCCCACAATACCGTCGAAACAAGATTGGACTAGTAACGGTAAGCATATTGAACAAAATCAACGCCCACAACTACTTTGTGTTCTACTCGTGCATAGAATCTACGCAATAGACCTAGCTCTGATACCACTGTTGGGGAACGTAGCACAAATTCAAAATTTTCCTACATGTCACCAAGATCTATCTATGGAGAAACCAGCAACGAGGGGAAGGAGAGTGCATCTACATACCCTTGTAGATCTCTATGCGGAAGCGTTCAAGATAACGGGGTTGAAGGAGTCGTACTCGTCGTGATCCAAATCACGGGAGATCCTAGTGCCGAACAGGCGGCACCTCCGCGTTCAACACACGTACAGCCCGGTGACGTCTCCAATGCCTTGATCCAGCAAGGAGAGAGGGAGAGGTTGAGGAAGACTCCATCCAGCAGCAGCACAACGGCGTGGTGGTGGTGGAGGAGCGTGGTCCTCTAGCAGGGCTTCACCAAGCACCACAAGAGACGAGGAGGAGAGAGGTAGGGCTGCGCCAGGGAGAGATCAAATCGTGTGTTGCAGCCCTCCTAACCTCAAGTATATATAGGGGAAGGGGAGGGGCTGCGCCCCCATCTAGGGTTCCCTCCCTAGGGGGCGGCAGCCCCCAATACCCATCTAGGGTGCGGCCAAGGGGGGAGAGGGGGGGCGCACCTAGGGTGGGCCTTAAGGCCCATCTGGACCTAGGGTTTGCCCCCTCCCACTCTCCCTGCGCCTTGGGCCTTGGTGGGGGGGCACACCAGCCCACCTGGGGCTGGTCCCCTCCCACACTTGGCCCATGCAACCTTCTGGGGCTGGTGGCCCCACTTGGTGGACCCCCGGGACCCTCTCGGTGGTCCCGGTACGTTACCGATAAAACTCGAAACTTTTCCGGTGACCAAAACAGGACTTCCCATATATAAATCTTTACCTCCGGACCATTCTGGAACTCCTCGTGACGTCCGGGATCTCATCCGAGACTCCGAACAACATTCGGTAATCACATACAAAATTCCTTTATAACCCAAGCGTCATTGAACCTTAAGTGTGTAGACCCTACGGGTTCGGGAACCATGCAGACATGACCGAGACGTTCTCCGGTCAATAACCAACAGTGGGATCTGGATACCCATGTTGGTTCCCACATGTTCCACAATGATCTCATTGGATGAACCACGATATCGAGGATTCGATCAATCCCGTATACAATTCCCTTTGTCTAGCGGTATTGTACTTGCCCGAGATTCGATCGTCGGTATCCCGATACCTTGTTCAATCTCGTTACCGGCAAGTCTCTTTTACTCGTTCCGTAACACATCATCCCGTGATCAACTCCTTGGTCACATTGTGCACATTATGATGATGTCCTACCGAGTGGGCCCAGAGATACCTCTCCGTTTACACGGAGTGACAAATCCCAGTCTCGATTCGTGCCAACCCAACAGACACTTTTGGAGATACCTGTAGTGTACCTTTATAGCCACCCAGTTACGTTGTGACGTTTGGCACACCCAAAGTATTCCTATGGTATCCGGGAGTTGCACAATCTCATGGTCTAAGGAAATGATACTTGACATTAGAAAAAGCTTTAGCATACGAACTACACGATCTTTGTTCTAGGCTTAGGATTGGGTCTTGTCCATCACATCGTTCTCCCAATGATGTGATCCCGTTATCAACAACATCCAATGTCCATGGTCAGGAAACCGTAACCATCTATTGATCAACGAGCTAGTCAACTAGAGGCTTACTAGGGACATGGTGTTGTCTATGTATCCACACATGTATCTGAGTTTCCTATCAATACAATTCTAGCATGGATAATAAACGATTATCATGAACAAGGAAATATAATAATAACTAATTTATTATTTTCTCTTGGGCATATTTCCAACACCTAATTGTTTAGAGAGCTAAATGACCGTGAAATTGAAAATCAGTACAAAATGAATCCTGAAAATGTTGAAACTTGGCATGGTGTCATCATATCACCCGCATAGCATGCGCGAAAGAGTAGAGAGGGTCACGGCAAAAACTGGACGCACTTCGTGTACAAACTGGACAAACTCTTTCAGAGTATCAGGGTTTCGGACGAGAACTCATCTGTTACATGGCCACTTCAATGTTTTTTAAACTTATTTGAACTCCGAACTTCTTTTGTGTTCAGTATGCAGCATTCAAAGCGACGTCATCAATTTCCAACATGTTCTGACATCATTTGTTTTTTTCGGTCATTTACCTAATTGTTTAGAGAGCTAAATGACCGTGAAATTGAAAATCACTACAAAATGAATCCTGAAAATGTTGAAACTTGGCATGGTATCATCATATCACCCGCATAGCATGCGCAAAAGAGTAGAGAGGGTCACGGCAAAAACTGGACGCACTTCGTGTACAAACTGGACAAACTCTTTCAGAGTATCAGGGTTTTGGACGAGAACTCATCTGTTACATGGCCACTTCAATGTTTTTTAAACTTATTTGAACTCCGGACATCTTTTGTGTTCAGTATACAGCATTCAAAGCAACGTCATCAATTTCCAACATGTTCTGACATCATTTGTTGTTTTTCGGTCATTTACCTAATTGTTTAGAGAGCTAAATGACCGTGAAATTGAAAATCACTACAAAATGAATCCTGAAAATGTTGAAACTTGGCATGGTATCATCATATCACCCGCATAGCATGCGCGAAAGAGTAGAGAGGGTCACGGCAAAAACTAGACACACTTCGTGTACAAACTGGACAAACTCTTTCAGAGTATCAGGGTTTCGAACGAGAACTCATCTGTTACATGGCCACTTCAATGTTTTTTAAACTTATTTGAACTCCGGACTTCTTTTGTGTTTAGTATGCAGCATTCAAAGCGACGTCATCAATTTCCAACATGTTCTGACATCATTTGTTTTTTCGGTCATTTACCTAATTGTTTAGAGAGCTAAATGACCGTGAAATTGAAAATCACTACAAAATGAATCCTGAAAATGTTGAAACTTGACATGGTATCATCATATCACCCGCATAGCATGCGCGAAAGAGTAGAGAGGGTCACGGCAAAAACTAGACGCACTTCATGTACAAACTGGACATACTCTTTCAGAGTATCAGGGTTTTGGACGGAAAAAACTATATAAAAAATTTGTTGGCGCGCTGCCCAGTGGGCCTGCCAGACCTAGGGTGTGCAAATGCAGGCCCAGAAGGGCCAGCAGGCTCATAGGGCAGCGCGCCCTAATTAATTAGGCCTAGAAGCCTGCTATATGGAGGAGTTCGAAGAGGTAGCCGAGGCTGGGTTTATAAACTAGTGTGGCTGCCCTTCGCCCGGCGAGGTGGGACTAAACTTTGGGGTGGCAGCGCGAGGCCTTTAGTACCGGTTGGTGGCTCCAACCGGTACTAAAGACCACCCTTTAGTACCGGTTGGAACCACCAACCGGTACTAAAGGCCTGCTCTTCCCGCCTCTTGGCCTGGCCAAAGTTGGCCTTTCGTACCGGCTGGTGGCTCCAACCGGTACTAAAGGCCACTCCTATATATACAACACTTACGAAAATTCAGTTAGATCTCCCACTTCTTTCGTCCCCAACCTCTCGCGCGCCGCTCGAACCCGTCCTCGCCGCCCGTCGCCCATCGTCCGTCGTCGTTGTCGCTGTCCCCCCCGCCGCCCGTCGTCGTCGCCATCTCGCGCTGCCGCCCCGAACGCCGTGCGCCGCCGTCCGTTGTCGTCCCGCCGCGGTCCCGTACGTCTCTCGCTCTCACGTATACCCGCCGCGCCACCGTCCGTCGTCGTCGCACCCGGCCCGTATGGCGGCACCCCCGCCCGTACGTACGCCCCCACCCCGTAGGCCGGCGCCCCCGCTCGTACGTACGGGGCGGCAGCGTACGGGGCTGCACACATACACACATACACACACATGCATATATACGTACACACTATACACACACACACATACACACACACATTTTTTTTACTTATTTTCTGTTTTTTAGAAAAGTTAATTAGATGATCGAATGTTTGATTAATGTCGAATGTTAGATGAATTAGCTAGATAGAAAATTGTCGAACTAGAGATTTGAAATAGTTGAATAATTAATATAACTAGTTTATTTTTAGTATGAAAATTATCGAACTAGTTTATTTAGGTATATGAGATTTGAACTAGTTCAATAATTAATATAACTAGTTTATTTTTATTAAGAAAATTGTTGAACTACTTTATTTAGGTATATGAGATTTGAACTAGTTCAATAATTAATATAACTACTTTATTTAGGTATATGAGATTTGAACTAGTTCAATAATTAATATAACTTGTTTATTTTTAGTAAGAAAATTTAGGTATCTGAGATTTGATGATCTAATTAAAATATTATTTGTTAATGAGTTTTTCTATTTATTTATTTTTTATATATTTTGAGTTTATATAAATGTTAGATTAATGTCGAATGTTAGATGAATTAGATAGAAAAGTTAAATATATAGTAATGTCAATTGTTAGAGATATATATAGTTAGATATATTAATGTCAAATGTTAGATGAATATATATTTGGCTAGATATTAATTAATGTTAGATAGTAATAGGTGTTTAATGTTTCACCTATATGAACATAGGAAATGTCATCTGACGACGAAAAAGATTTCATTATGTGCGAACACTGTGAAGACCAGCGCGGCCTGTGCGACAGAAATTTCCTTGTTGATGGTAGGCGCTTCAGCATCAAGCTGGATGAGACATTCGAAGTTGATACAGTAAGTCACATTGTCAATTATTATTTGAATGCAAAACTTATGCTTCATTTGCTTCAACTTATAATTTTAAATTTTCACTATTCTACTAGCGCATGCCCTGCCATGTAAGAATTTTTGTCTTGGATAAGATAGGTTTTAGTGCTATAGATGATATGGAGGTAAAGAGAGTTTACTTGAAGACGGAGCATGGGTATACTTTCAACGTCAAATTATATAATGGAGACACATATACCCATTTTGAATGCAAAACTTGGCAAGCACTATAAAAGGCTTATGCATTTGAGCCTGGTATGGTTGTCACCTTTGATATTCGTCCGGAAGATGATATTGAAGGTAATATAGACATCTGGGTAGATGTGCAAATGCCTCCAGTTCTACCATTATGTGAGTTTTTCTCAACCATGCATGCATATGTTTATGTCTTTGATACAGTTTATTCAAAAATAGTTGACAACTAATTTGTATTGTCAGCTTATTTCGGTTCAAGCAAACATGTCCGGCGCTTGGTAGACAGGACCTACTACTGCCCCGGGGCTCAACTAAACTGCGAGGAGATAAGTCATTATGTTTCATGGCTTGAGGATCTTAATACTGTCAAGACAAATTTTTTTCCTGAACTTAGAAATGTTAGTACTCAAAACGTGCGACCAATGGTGATCGTATTGAACTACGGTCACATCTATAATCGAAAGATGATAAGATTTTAACTATTTGTCCATAATTAGTGCATCTTTTGCATACATTATTTTTGAAGCTAAACTTTCATTGCTTAGTATATTAATTACTATACGATGTTCTTCAACAGGGACTTCCGATGACAGTTGTGCCTCAGTGGATCGAGCCTAAAGGTGACATGTCAATGGTTAGCTTACGGCCAAGATATCCTACATTGTACATGAGTGCATTCAGGATTTCTGAAAGCGAAGAATGCTTAATAGTGAAAGATTGGAGCAAAATTGTTAACGATCGCAGAGAAGTACTAGGGGGAAGCAAGGAGAAGCGCAACCCAAGATTAGGAGACAGATTCATCTGCATGCTCCAGTATGATGAATCAGGAGAGCTATACATGTTCTATGCTATTCTACCTGAGAGGGAGCAGCACTAGTTCATGTGCTCTTAATTATAGTCTCATGTCCGTGTCCTAAACTTCGATGTTGGTGATGATTATGTTGAACTAGATGATATCTTTGCTTCTGTTACAAAGTGAATGTTTCCTCTTTAAGCTAGCCAGTGTTGGTGATGATTAGATAGCTAGCGGTAATGACTATGATGATTAAATAGTGGTAATTAGACAACTACGATGATTTTTAGCTAGCTAGAGTTTATTTATTTATTAATATGCGATGATGATGATGATGACGACTACAACTCATTATAACGTAA
Organism: Triticum urartu; assembly: GCF_003073215.2. Taxonomy (NCBI): domain Eukaryota; kingdom Viridiplantae; phylum Streptophyta; class Magnoliopsida; order Poales; family Poaceae; genus Triticum; species Triticum urartu. The sequence goes on from NC_053026.1 coordinate 637,591,438, forward strand.
AACAATCCTAAATTAAATTGATAACACAAATTTAATTGAAAAATACAAAATAAAACAAAAACCCACAAACATTTAGTACCGGTTGGTGTTACCAACCGGTACTAAAGGGCACCCGGCCCCCAGAGCTGGCTCGTGCCACGTGGTTGCCCTTTAGCACCGGTTCGTGCTGAACCGGTACTAAAGGGGGGGCCTTTTAGTGACCACACTTTAGTGCCGGTTATGGAACAGGCACTAAAGGGCCTTACAAACAGGTGCTATTGCCCGGTTCTGCACTAGTGGTCAATGGGTCTGCAACATTCAGATCCTTATGTTTCTTGCAAATTTCTATGTCTCCCTCCTTGACATGATCACAGAAGGAATTGAACTGTCTCCTGATGTGTTTGGTGATGACCCACAAGTATAGGGGATCTATCGTAGTCCTTTCGATAAGTAAGAGTGTCGAACCCAACGAGGAGCAGAAGGAAATGATAAGCGGTTTCCAGCAAGGTATTCTCTACAAGTACTGAAATAAGTGGTAACAGATAGTTTTGTGATAGGATAATTTGTAACGAGCAACAAGAAACAAAATTAAATAAAGTGCAGCAAGGTGGCCCAATCCTTTTGTATCAAAGGACAAGCCAGGACAAACTCTTATATGATATACAGCGCTCCCGAGGACACATGGGAATATCGTCAAGCTAGTTTTCATCACGTTCATATGATCCACGTTCAGTACTTTGATAATTTGGTATGTGGGTGGACCGGTGCTTGGGTGCTGCCCTTACTTGGACAAGCATCCCACTTATGATTAACCTCTATTGCAAGCATCCGCAAATACAACAAAAGTATTAAGGTAAACCTAACCATAGCATGAAACATATGGATCCAAATCAGCCCCTTACGAAGCAACGCATAAACTAGGGTTTAAGCTTCTGTCACTCTAGCAACCCATCATCTACTTATTACTTCCCAATGCCTTCCTCTAGGCCCAAATAATGGTGAAGTGTCATGTAGTCGATGTTCACATAACACCACTAGAGGAGAGACAACATACATCTCATCAAAATATCGAACGAATACCAAATTCACATGACTACTAATAGCAAGACTTCTCCCATGTCCTCAAGAACAAAAGTAACTACTCACAAAGCATAAACATGTTCATAATTAGGGGGGTATTAATATGCATATAGGATCTGAACATATGATCTTCCACCAATTAAACCAACTAACATCAACTACAAGGAGTAATTAACACTACCAGCAACCTACTAGCACCAATCCCGGACTTGGAGACAAGAATTGGATACAAGAGATGAACTAGGGTTTTGAGATGAGATGGTGCTGATGAAGATGTTGACGGAGATTGCCCTCTCCCGATGAGAGGAGCGTTGGTGATGACGATGGCAATGATTTCCCTCTCCGGGAGGGAAGTTTCCCCGGCAGAACAGCTCCGCCAGAGCCATAGATTGATTCCACCAATGTTCCGCCTCGTGGCAGCGGAGTTTCGTCCGCGAAGATGGCTTATGATTTTTTCCCATCGAAAGACTCCATATAGCAGAAGATGGCCACCGGAGGGCCACCAGGGGGCCCATGAGGTAGGGGGCGTGCCCTGGGGGGTAGGGCGCGCCCCCCACCCTTGTGGGAAGGGTGTGGCCCCCTAGTGAGGTTCTTGCGCTTAGTATTTTTTATATATTTGGAAAGCATCATCCGTGAAGTTTCAGGACTTTTGGAGCTGTGCAGAATAGGTCTCTAATATTTGCTCCTTTTCCAGCCCAGAATCCCAGCTGCCGGCATTCTCCCTCTTTATGTAAACCTTGTAAAATAAGAGAGAATATGCATAAGTATTGTGACATAATGTGTGATAACAGCCCATAATGCAATAAATATTGATACAAAAGTATGATGCAAAATGGACGTATCAACTCCCCCAACCTTAGACCTCGCTTGTCCTCAAGCGAAAAGCCAAAATCGAAAAATATGTCCACATGTTTAGAGATAGAGGTGTCGATAAAAATAAAATACGGACGTGAGGGCATCATGATCATTGTTAGAATAGCAACTTACATAATTATTTGTCATATAATATCTGATGCTAGAGTAATAACTCAATCACAATATCAAGTATGAATCATAAGCTTCATTGAAAACTAACAAACTACAATCTCGGTCATTGAAGCAATCGCAATTTATCATAACATAAGAAAGAGTCAATGTATAAGAGCTTTTCAGCAAGTCCACATACTCAACTATCATATAATCTTTCACAATTGCTGACACTCATGCAATACTTATGGGTATGGAGTTTTAATCGGACATAGAGAAAGATAGGGGCTTATAGTTTTGCCTCCCAACATTTTACCTCAAGGGTAATGTCAACAGTAATAGTTCATGAAAACTCACATCCAATTAGCCATATATACTAGGATCTTTCCACATATTGTGCTTGCCAAAGGATAAAATGTAAAAAGGAAGGGTGAAGATCACCATGACTCTTATGCAATGTAGGAGATAAAAGTAAAAGATAGGCCCTACGTAGAGGGAAGCAGAGGTTGTCATGCGCTTTTATCGGTTGGATGCACAAAATCTTAATGCGAAAGAACGTCACTTTATATTGCCACTTGTGATATGGACCTTTATTATGCAGTCTGTCGCTTTTATTACTTCCATATCACACGATCGTATAAAGCTTATTTCCTCCACACCAATCAATCATACATATTTAGAGAGCAATTTTTATTGCTTGCATTGATGACAACTTACTTGATGGATTTTACTCAATCCATAGGTAGATATGGTGGAGTCTTATGGCAAGACTAGTTTAAGGGTGTTTGGAAGCACAAGTAGTATCTCTACTTGGTGCAATGAATTTGGCTAGCATGAGGGGGAAAGGCAGGCTCATCATGTTGGAAGATCCAAGACAATATAATTTATCTCACATGTAAGAAAGCATAACCCATTATGTTGTCTTCCTTGTCTAATGTCAACTCTTTAGCATGTCATATTTTAATGAGTGCTCACAATCATAAAAGATGTCCAAGATAGTATATTTATATGTGAAGACCTCTCTTTCTTTATTACTTCCTATTAATTGCAACGATGACCAAAACTTTGTTTGTCAACCCTCAATAACTTATATTCATCATACTCTTTCTATGTGAGCTCATTACTCTCCATAAGACTCATATGATCTCTTTGTTTCTTTTTATTTCTTTCTCTTTTCTTTTATTCCTTTAGGCTCATGGCAAAATAATCAAGCCCTTGACTCAACACTAATCTTTATTATATAGCTCACAGACTCGATTACATAGAAGGATAATAAAGAAAAACTCACGACTAGATCATACTAAGACTTTTATTCTACTAGATCGAGATATTACCAAAAGGATCGAACTAAGAAAAACGGTAAAGATAGAGTGATGGTGATACGATACCGGGGCATTCCCCCAAGCTTGGCAGTTGCCAAGTGGAGTGCCCATACCAGATACTCAATTCTTCTTTGTTGGTGGAGACGGTGGAGATTTTGTTGATGGCGTAGGCTACTTCCTTAATTTGCATTTTAGGACGGAATTTTGGTCCCTTAGGTCCTCGATCTCCTGTTCTAGGCTCAGTATCTTTTTGCATAGTTCCTGCTTGTTCTCCTGCAAGAAGCGAAAAGGGATAAACTCGATCTTAGGTTTCTTTACTCTATCCGGAGGCTTGACTTTTTGAACTCCACATGCATGTCCCCAGGTTGAGGTAGTGGGACTTCATCTTCATCTGAGCTCGTCTCCTCCTTTCCCTTGGGTTCATAGTCCTCTTTTTCTTCCGTAGTCCAACCGCAATGCTCCACATCCCCATAGATCTTAGGATTTGCAAGGTAATCAGCCACGTAGCTTGCTCCTTCCGAATCCTGGGACGACATGTTGCTCTGTCTGCAGCAGGACAGCTCAAAACAAAGACAAGGGATTTTTGCGTGATACGGGACTCAAAACCCTCGGGAGATTATATAATGAATTTTTACTGACCAAAATACGTGTCGTGTACGAAAACGGAGTCCGGAGAGCACACGAGGTCTCCACGAGGTAGGGGGCACGCCCTCCACCCTTGTGGAGCCCTCGTGTCCTTCCCAGACTGCTGCTTATTTTTCTATTTTTCTAAATATTCCAAAACGGAGAAATATTGCCTTAAAAACTGTTTTGGAGTTGGTTTACTTACCGTACCACATACCTATTCCTTTTCGGAGTCTGAAACGTTCCGGAAAGTGTCCTTTATGTATTCCTCCGGGGTTATGGTTTCGATAACATTAGTTTCAACATTTATGGGATTACCTGAGATATAGTGTTTGATTCTTTGACCATTCACCACCTTCGGATTGGTGCCTTCGAAGTTGTTGATTTTTATGGCACCGGAACGGTAGACCTCCTTGATAACATAAGGGCCTTCCCATTTAGAGAGAAGTTTTCCTGCAAAAAATCTTAAATGAGAGTTGTATAACAATACATAGTCACCTACATTAAACTCATGCTTTTGTATCCTTTTGTCATGCCATCTTTTAACTTTTTCTTTAACCAACTTGGCATTTTCGTAGGCTTGGGTTCTCCATTCATCAAGTGAGCTAATATCAAATAACCTCTTCTCACCGGCAAGATTAAAATCATAATTAAGTTCTTTAATAGCCCAATAAAGCATTGTGTTCTAGTTCGAGAGGCAAGTGACATGCTTTTCCATAGACCATTTTATACGGAGACATACCCATAGGATTTTTATATGCAGTTCTATAGGCCCATAATGCATCATCAAGTTTCTTGGACCAATTCTTTCTAGACCTATTAACAGTCTTTTGCAAAATTAATTTGAGTTCTCTATTACTCAATTCTACTTGACCACTAGACTGAGGGTGATAAGGAGATGCAATTCTATGATTAACATCATATTTACCAAGCATTTTACGGAAAGCACCATGAATAAAATGTGAACCACCATCAGTCAGTAAATATCTAGGGACTCCAAATCTTGGAAAAATAACTTATTTAAGCATTTTAATAGAAGTGTTATGATCAGCACTACTAGTTGGAGTAGCTTCTACCCACTTAGTAACATAATCAACAGCAACTAAAATATGTGTATAACCATTAGAGGAAGGAAAAGGTCCCATATAGTCGAAGCCCCAAACATCAAACGGTTCAATAACAAGTGAATAATTCATGGGCATCTCTCGACGTCTACTAATATTACCAATTCTTTGACATTCATCACAAGATAAGACAAACTTATGGGCATCCTTGAAGAGAGTAGGCCAATAAAAACCAGATTGCAGTACCTTATGTGCAGTTCCATCTCCAGCATGGTGTCCTCCATAAGCTTCGGAGTGACACTTGTGTAGGATCTGTTCCTGTTCATGCTCAGGTACACAATGTCTAATAACACCATCTACTCCTTCTTTATAAAGATGTGGGTCATCCCAAAAGTAATGACTGAAATCATAGAAGAACTTTATCTTTTGCTGATATGTGAAACTAGGTGGTATAAACTTAGCAACAATGTAATTAGCATAATCAGCATACCATGGACCAGTATGAGAAGAATTTATGACATTTAATTGCTCATTTGGAAAACTATCATCAATAGGTAATGGGACATCAAGCACATTTTCTAACATAGACAAGTTGTCTGCAACGAGGTTCTCAGCTCCTTTTATATCAACAATATGCAAATAAAATTCTTGTAGCAAGAGAACTGCTACCTCTTGAGCACTGCGTTGGATTTCCCCGAAGAGGAAGGGATGATGCAGCAAAGTAGCATAAGTATTTCCCTCAGTTTTTGAGAACCAAGGTATCAATCCAGTAGGAGGCTATGCTCGAGTCCCTCGTACCTTCACAAAAACAATAGCTCAACGCAACCAACGCGCTTAGGGGTTGTCAATCCCTTCATGGTCACTTACGAAAGTGAGATCTAATAGAGATGATAAATAATATTTTTGGTATTTTTGGTATAGAGATGCAAAGTAAAAAAGTAAAAGCAAAGCAATAATAAAGTTATGGAGATTGATATGATGAGAAAGAGAACCGGGGGCCATACGTTTCACTAGTGGCTTCTCTCAAGAGCATAAGTATTCTACGGTGGGTGAACAAATTACTGTTGAGCAATTGATAGAATTGAGCATAGTTATGAGAATATCTAGGTATGATCATGTATATAGGCATCACGTACGAGACAAGTAGACCGAAATGATTTTGCAACTACTACTATTACTCCACTCATCGACCGCTATCCAACATGCATCTAGAGTATTAAGTTAAAAACAGAGTAATGCCTTAAGCAAGATGACATGATGTAGAGGGATAGTTTCATGCAATATGATAAAAACCCCATCTTGTTATCCTCGATGGCAACAATACAATACGTGCCTTGCTGCCCCTTCTGTCACTGGGAAAGGACACCGCAAGATCGAACCCAAACTAAGCACTTCTCCCATGGTAAGAACAACCAATCTAGTAGGCCAAACCAAACTAATAATTAGAAAAGACTTGCAATGATAATCAATCATACATAAAAGAATTCAGAGAAGATTCAAATATTATTCATAGATAGACTTGATCATAAACCCACAATTCATCGGTCTCAACAAACACACCACAAAAAGAAGATTACATCGAATAGATCTCCACGAGAGAGGGGGAGAACATTGTATTGAGATCCAAAAAGAGAGAAGAAGCCATCTAGCTACTAGCTATGGACCCGTAGGTCTGAAGTAAACTACTCACACTTCATCGGAGGGGCTTGGATGATGATGTAGAAGCCCTCCATGATCGATGCCCCCTCCGACGGAGCTCCAGAACAGGCCCCAAGATGGGATCTCGTGGATACAGAAAGTTGCGGTGGTGGAATTAGGTTTTTGGCTCCGTATTTGATCATTTGGGGGTACGTGGATATATATAGGAGGAAGAAGTACGTCGGTGAAGCAACAGGGGGCCCATGAGGGTGGGGGGCGCGCCCCTACCTCGTGGCCTCCTGTTACGTGCCTTGACGTAGGGTCCAAGTCTCCTGAGTTGTATTCGGTGAGAAAATCACGTTCTCGAAGGTTTCATTCCGTTTGGACTCCGTTTGATATTCCTTTTCTTCGAAACCCTAAAACAGGCAAAAAACAGCTATTCTGGGCTGGGCCTCCGGTTAATAGGTTAGTCCCAAAAATAATATAAAAGTGGATAATAAAGCCCAATAATGTCCAAAACATTAGATAATATAGCATGGAGCAATCAAAAATTATAGATACGTTGGAGACGTATCAAGCATCCCCAAGCTTAATTCCTGCTCGTCCTCGGGTAGGTAAATGATAAAAACAGAATTTTTGATGCGGAGTGCTACTTGGCATAATTTCAATGTAAATCTTCTTAATTGTGGTATGAATATTCAGATTCAAAAGATTCAAGACAAAAGTTCATGTTGACATAAAAATAATAATACTTCAAGCATACTAACAAAGCAATTATGTCTTCTCAATATAACATGGCCAAAGAAAGCTATCCCTACAAAATCATATAGTCTGGCTATGCTCTATCTTCACCACACAAAGTATTTAAATCATGCACAACCCCGATGACAAGCCAAGCAATTGTTTCATACTTTTTTCAAAGCTTTTTTGATATTCATGCAATACATGAGCGTGAGTCATGGATATATCACTATAGGTGGAATAGAATGGTGGTTGTGGAGAAGACAAAAAGGGAGAAGATAGTCTCACATCAACTAGGCGTATCAACGGGCTATGGAGATTCCCATTGATAGATATCAATGTGAGTGAGTAGGGATTGCCATGCAACGGATGCACTAGAGCTATAAGTATATGAAAGCTCAACAAAAAGAAACTAAGTGGGTTTGCATCCAACTCGCTTGCTAACGAAGACCTAGGGCATTTTGAGGAAGCCCATCAATGGAATATACAAGACAAGTTCTATAATGAAAAATTCCCACTAGTATATGAAAGTGACATAATGAGAGACTCTCTATCATGAAGATCATGGTGCTACTTTGAAGCACAAGTGTGGTAAAAGGATAGTAACATTGTCCCTTCTCTCTTTCTCTCTCATTTTTCATTTGGGCCTTTCTCCTTTTTTGTGGCCTCTTTTTTTATTTTTCGTTCGGAGTCTCATCCCGACTTGCGGGGGAATGATAGTCTCCATCATCCTTTCCTCACTTGGGACAATGCTCTAAAAATGATGATCATGAGACTTTTATTTTTCTTACAACTCAACAATTACAACTCGAAACTTAGAAAAAAATATGACTCTATATGAATGCCTTCGGTGGTGTACCGGGATATGCAATGAATCAAGAGTGACATGTATGAAAGAATTATGAACGGTGGCTTTGCCACAAATACAATGTCAACTACATGATCATGCTAGCAATATGATAATGATGGAGCGTGTCATAATGAACGGAACGGTGGAAAGTTGCATGGCAATATATCTCGGAATGGCTATGGAAATGCCATGATAGGTAGGTATGGTGGCTGTTTTGAGGAAGGTATTTGGTGGGTGTATGATACCGGTGAAAAGTGTGCGGTATTAGAGAGGCTAGCAATGGTGGATGGAAGGAAAGTGCGTATAATCCATGGACTCAACATTAGTCATAAAGAACTCATATACTTATTGCAAAAATCTAGAAGTTATCATAGGAAAGTATTACGCGCATGCTCCTAGGGGGATAGATTGGTAGGAAAAGACCATCGCTCGTCCCCGACCGCCAGTCATAAGGAAGACAATCAATAAATAAATCATGCTCCGACTTCATCACATAACGGTTCACCATACGTGCATGCTATGGGAATCACAAACTTTAACACAAGCATTTCGCAAATTCACAACTACTCAACTAGCATGACTCTAATATCACCATCCTCATATCTCAAAACAATTATCAAGCATCAATTTCTTCTTAGTATTCAACGCACTCAAAAGAAAGTTTTACAAATCTTGAATACCAAGCATATTATTGTTAAGCAAATTACCATGCTATTAAGATTCTCAAAATAATCTAAGTGAAGCATGAGAGATCAATAGTTTTTATAAAACAAATCCACCACCGTGCTCTAAAAGATATAAGTGAAGCACTAGAGCAAAATTATATAACTCAAAAGATATAAGTGAAGCACTAGAGTATCCTATCAAATTCCAAATTATGTATGGCTCTCTCAAAAGGTGTATACAGCAAGGATGATTGTGGTATACTAACAAGCAAAGACTCAAATCATAAAATATGCTCCAAGCAAAACACATATCTTGTGGTGAATAAAAATATAGCTCCAAGTAAAGTTACCGATAGAAGTAGACGAAAGAGCGGATGCCTTCCAGGGCATCCCCAAGCTTTGGCTTTTAGATGTCATTAGATTATCTTGGGGGTTACATGGGCATCCCAAATATTAGGCTCTTTCCACTCCTTGTTCCATAATCCATCAAATCTTTACCCAAAACTTGGAAACTTCACAACACAAAACTTAAAGTAGAAAATCTCGTGAGCTCTGTTAGCGAAAGAAAACAAAAGAACTCTTCAAGGTACTGTAATGAACTCATTATTTATTTATATGGGTGTTATACCTACTGTATTCCAACTTCTCTATGGATTATAAACTATTTTACTAGCCATAGATTAATCAAAATAAGCAAACAACACACGCAAAACAGAATCTGTTAAAAACAGAACAGTCTGTAGTAATCTGAAGCTAGCGCAAGATCTGGAACCCAAAAATTCTAAAATAAATTGCTGGACGTGAGGAATTTATCTATTAATCATATGAAAAAATAATTAACTAAATAGCACTTTCCAAATAAAAATGACAGCAGTTCTCGTGAGCGCTAAAGTTTCTGTTTTTTACAGCAAGTTCAACAAGACTTTACCCAAGTCTTCCCAACGGTTCTACTTGGCACAAACACTAATTAAACACAAAAAACACAACCAAAACAGAGGCTAAATAATTTATTTATTACTAAACAGGAGCAAAAAGCAAAGAATAAAGATAAAATTGGGTTGCCTCCCAACAAGCGCTATCGTTTATCACCCCTAGCTAGGCAAAACAAGCAAGAATAGATCTAGGTATTGCCATCTTTGGTAGGCAATTCTTCAATGAGGCATCTATCTCCCTTAGGAATTTATTTCTTTCTAGTGATTATAAAACTCTTAGGCACAATATCGAAAAATTCATTTGTAGCAATTGGTTCCTTAATGATAGCAAAAAGATCGGGATGAATACTTATAGATTTATGATCCGCAGTTTCCTTACTAGATGATTCACCCTTATTTTTACGAACATACATAAGCTTGGCAATTTTAGTAGGAGGACTTGGAGTATTCTTTACGGAAGAAAAAGCGGTTCCCAAGTTCATAATGATACCCTCAAGTTTATCAATTCTAGTAGAATCTAAGTTTATCTTCTCATTAACTATGGGTTCCTTTTCCTTAATATTTTTCAAAGTCATTCCTACCTTAGATCCATATTGGGTAATTTTATTGTGGATCTTTTTATCAAGATTTTCAATTAATTCAATTGTAGCAACTTTATTTTCAATTATTTCAAGTCTTTGCAGAACATGCTCCAAAGTTAACATAGTTCCATTAACCAAAAGAGGTGGTGAGCCAAATAAATCTAACATAGCATTATAAGAATCAAAAGTATGGCTACCCAAGAAATTCCCTCCGGTAATGGTATCAAGGATATATCTATACCAAGGATTAACACCTACATAAAAATTGCGGAGAAGAACTGAAGTAGATTGCTTCCTGGTAGATCTATTTTGAGCATTGCAAATTCTATACCAAGCATCTTTTAGATTTTCTCCCTCCCTTTGTTTAAAATTTAGAACTTCATTCTCGGGAGACAATGGAGAAGATATGAGACTAGCCATGACGAAAAGCAAACAAACTAACACACGAGCAAACAAAAAGCAAATGGGCAAAAGAGGCAAATAGAGAGAGAGAGAGGGAGGATAGAGAGAGAGGGCGAATAAAACGACAAGGGTGAATTGGTGGGGGGGGGGGGGGAAAACGAGAGGCAAATGGCAAATAATGTAATGCGGGAGATAGGGATTGTGATGGGTACTTGGTATGTTGACTTTTGTGCAGACTCCCCGACAAAGTAGCGTAAGTATTTCCCTCAGTTTTTGAGAACCAAAGGTATCAATCCAGTAGGAAGCTACGCTCGAGTCCCTCGTACCTTCACAAAAACAATAGCTCAACACAACCAACACGCTTAGGGGTTGTCAATCCCTTCACGGTCCCTTACGAAAGTGAGATCTGATAGAGATGATAAATAATATTTTTGGTATTTTTGGTATAATGAAGCAACGTAAAAAGTAAAAGCAATGCAATAATAAAGTGATGGAGATTGGTATGATGAGAAAGAGACCCGGGGCCCATAGGTTTCACTAGTGGCTTCTCTCAAGAGCATAAGTATTCTACGGTGGGTGAACAAATTACTGTTGAGCAATTGACAGAATTGAGCATAGTTATGAGAATATCTAGGTATGATCATGTATATAGGCATCACATCCGAGACAAGTATACCAAAACGATTTTGCATCTACTACTATTACTCCACTCATCGACCGCTATCCAGCATGCATCTAGAGTATTAAGTTCAAAACAGAGTAACGCCTTAAGCAAGATGACATGATGTAGAGGGATAGTTTCATGCAATATGATAAAAACCCCATCTTTTTATCCTCGATGGCAACGATACAATACGTGCCTTGCTGCCCATTTTGTTACTGGGAAAGGACACCGCAAGATTGAACCCAAAGCTAAGCACTTCTCCCATGGTAAGAACAACCAATCTAGTAGGCCAAACCAAACTGATAATTCGAAGAGACTTGCAAAGATAACCAATCATACATAAAAGAATTCAGAAAAGATTCAAATATTATTCATAGATAGACTTGATCCTAAACCCACAATTCATCGATCTCAACAAACACACCACAAAAAGAAGATTACATCGAATAGATCTCCACGAGAGAGGGGGAGAACATTGTATTGAGATCCAAAAAGAGAGAAGAAGCCATCTAGCTACTAGCTATGGACCCGTAGGTCTGAAGTAAACTACTCACACTTCATCGGAGGGGCTTGGATGATGATGTAGAAGCCCTCCGTAATCGATGCCCCCTCTGGCGGAGCTCCGGAACAGGCTCCAAGATGGGATCTCATGGATACAGAAAGTTGTGGCTGTGGAATTAGGTTTTTGGCTCCGTATTTGATCGTTTGGGGGTACGTGGGTATATATAGGAGGAAGAAGTACGTCGGTGGAGCAACAGGGGGCCCACAAGGGTGGGGGGCGCGCCCCCCTACCTCGTGGCCTCCTGTTACGTGCCTTGACGTAGGATCCAAGTCTCCTGAGTTGTATTCGGTGAGAAAATCACGTTCCCGAAGGTTTCATTCCGTTTGGACTCCGTTTGATATTCCTTTGCTTCGAAACCCTAAAACAGGCAAAAAACAGCAATTCTGGGCTGGGCCTCCGGTTAATAGGTTAGTCCCAAAAATAATATAAAGTGGATAATAAAGCCCAATAATGTCCAAAATAGTAGATAATATAGCATGGAGCAATCAAAACTTATAGATACATTGGAGATGTATCAAGAACCCATCTAATAATTCTAGGTTTAGCATCTTTCTTTTCCATAAGATATTTAATAGCAGCATGATCAGTGTGAATAGTTACTTCAGAATCAACAATATAAGGTCTAAACTTATCACAAACAAATACAACTGCTAAGGATTCTTTTTCAGTAGTAGCATAGTTTCTTTGAGCATTGTCTAGAGTTTTACTAGCATATTGAATAACATTTAGTTTCTTATCAACTCTTTCTCCTAGAACAACACCTACAACATAATTACTAGCATCACACATAATTTTAAAGCGTAAATTCCAATCAGGTGGCTGAACAATAGGTGGAGAGCTCAATGCTTTCTTAAGTATTTCAAATGCTTCTACACAATCATCATAAAAAACAAATGGTATATCTTTTTGTAGTAAATTAGTCAGAGGCCGAGAGATTTTTGAGAAGTCCTTAATGAACCTCCTATAAAAACCGTCATGACCAAGGAAACTTCTTATACCTTTGATGTCCTTGGGACATGGCATGTTTTTAATAGCATCAACCTTGGCTTTATCAACTTCAATACCTCTTTCAGAAACTTTATGCCCCAAGACAATACCTTCATTAATAATAAAGTGGCACTTTTCCCAATTCAAGGCAAGATTAGTTTCTTCACATCTCTGCAAAACTCGATCAAGGTTGCTCAAGCAATCATCAAAAAAATATCCATAGATGGAAAAGTCGTCCATGAAAACCTCACAAATCTTTTCACAAAAGTCAGAGAATATAGCCTTCATGCATCTTGGAAAGGTAGTAGGAGCATTACATAAACCAAAAGGCATACGCCTATAAGCAAAAGTACCAAAAGGGCATGTAAAAGTAGTCTTTGATTGATCTTTGGCTGACACAGGTATTTGAGAGAAACCAGAATAACCATCTAGAAAGCAAAAATGTGTATGTTTAGATAATCTTTCTAGCATTTGATCAATAAAAGGTAAGGGGTAATGATCCTTTTTAGTAGCCTTATTTAATATGCGGAAATCAATTACCATCCTATAGCCTGTAATAATTCTTTGAGGAATCAATTCATCTTTATCATTAGGAACAACATTAATACCTCCTTTCTTAGGGACACAATGGACAGGGCTTACCCACTGACTATCAGCAACGGGATAAATTATACCTGCCTCAAGGAGCTTTAGTATCTCCTTTATTACCACTTCTTTCATTTTAGGATTCAGCCGGCGTTGATGATCACAAACTAGTTTAGCATCTTCTTCCAAATTAATTTTATGTTGACATAGAGTGGGACTAATGCCCTTAAGATCATCAAGAGTATACCCAATAGCAGCATGATGCTTCTTCAGAGTTTTCAATAATCTCTCTTCTTCATGTTCTGAAAGGTTAGCGCTACTAATAACATGATATATCTTTTTCTCATCAAGATAAACATATTTAAGAGTATCAGGTAACGGTTTAAGCTCAAACACGTGATCACCCTTGGGTGGAGGAGGATCCCCTAGGATTTCAATAGGTAAACTGTTTTTCAGCATAGGTTCCTATTTAAAGAATACTTCATCTAATTCCCTTCTTTCATTCATAAACATATCGTTTTCATGGTCTAGCAAATATTGTTCTAAAGGATCACTAGGAGGTACGACAATAGAAGCAAGACCAATAATTTCATCCTTACTAGGTAATTCTTCTTCATGGTGTTGTCTACTAAATTTAGAAAAATTAAATTCATGAGGCATATCATCTAAACCGATAGTAACAACATCTCTTTTTGCAATCTATGGTAGCATTAATAGTATTTAAGAAGGGTCTACCAAATATAATGGGACAAAAGCTATCTTGTGGGGAACGAAGAACAAGAAAATCAGCAGGATGTTTAGTTTTCCCACACAAGACTTCAACATCTCTAACAATTCCCATTGGTGAAACAGTATCTCTATTGGCAAGTTTAATTGTGACATCAATACCTTCCATCTCAGCAGGTGCAATATCACGCATAACTTCTTTGTATAAGGAATAAGGTATTGCACTAGCACTAGCACCCATATCAAATAAGCCATGATAACAATGATCTCCTATTTTAACAGAAATAACAGGCATGCCTACTACAGGTCTAGGTTTATCTTTATCACGGGGTTTAGCAATTCTAGCAGTTTCATTACAGAAATAAATAACATGCCCATCAATATTATCAGAGAAGAGATCTTTAACAATAGCAATATTAGGTTGAACTTTAACTTGCTCAGGAGGTGTATATGTTTTAATATTGCTTTTACGAACCACAATTGAAGCTTTAGCATGATCCTTTATCCTAACAGGGAAAGGTGGTTTCTCAACATAAGAAGTAGGAACAATATGATCATTATAAGTAATAGTCTTTTCTTCAACATTAATAGGTGCAGCTACTTTTACTTCTATGGGAGGATGATATTTAAACCACGTCTCCTTGGGGAGATCAACATAAGTAGCAAAAGATTCACAGAAAGAAGCTACTATCTCGGAGTCAAGTCCATATTTAGTGCTAAATTTACGAAAAATATCGGTATCCATAAAAGATTTAACACAATCAAAACTAGGTGTGCCTGACTCCTTACCATTGTCGAGGTCCCAATCTTTAGAGTTGCATTTAATTCTTTCCAATAATTCCCATTTGAATTCAATAGTATTCATCATAAAAGAGCCAGCACAAGAAGTATCAAGCATGGTGCGATTGTTACCAGAAAGCCGAGCATCAAAATTTTGAATAATCATTTCTCTTGAGAGCTCATCATTGGGGCATGAATATAACATTGATTTAAGCCTCCCCAGTCTTGAGCGATGCTTTCTCCTTCGCGAGGCCAAAAATTATATATATAATTGCGATCACGATGAACAAGATGCATAGGATAAAACTTCTGATGAAATTTCAATTCCAATCGTTTGTAATTCCAAGACCTCATATCATCACATAGCCTATACCATGTCGATGCATCTCCCCTCAAAGATAAGGGAAATACCTTCTTCTTAACAACATCTCTGAGTACACCTGCAAGCTTAAATAATCCACAAACTTGGTCCACATATATCAAATGTTCATCAGGATGTTTTGTTCCATCTCCTAGAAAAGGATTAGCTAGCAGTTTTTCTATCATACCTGAAGGAACTTCAAAGCAAGCATTTTCATTTTCATATTCATTTTCAGTAGGTTCAGTAGGTTGAGGAGTAACTCTTTGCTCTACTGGTCGGGGTGAAGATACCCCGAACAAGCCCCTCAGAGGACTACCTTCCATGGTAACAAGTGACATTAAATTTCAGCACACTATATAAATTTTTCCTTACCAAATTCCACCTACAAAAGGCGCTTCACTCCCTGGCAACGGCGCCAGAAAAGAGTATTGATGACCCACAAGTATAGGGGATCTATCATAGTCCTTTCGATAAGTAAGAGTGTCGAACCCAACGAGGAGCAGAAGGAAATGATAAGCGGTTTCCAGCCAGGTATTCTCTGCAAGTACTGAAATAAGTGGTAACAGATAGTTTTGTGATCGGATAATTTGTAACGAGCAACAAGTAACAAAAGTAAATAAAGTGAAGCAAGGTGGCCCAATCCTTTTGTAGTTAAGGACAAGCCTGGACAAACTCTTATATGATGTAAATCGCTCCCGAGGACACATGGGAATATCGTCAAGCTAGTTTTTATCACGTTCATATGATTCGCGTTCGGTACTTTGATAATTTGGTATGTGGGTGGACCGGTTCTTGGGTGCTGCCCTTACATGGACAAGCATCCCACTTATGATTAACCTATTTTGCAAGCATCCGCAAATACAACAAAAGTATTAAGGTAAACCTAACCATAGCATGAAACATATGGATCCAAATCAGCCCCTTATGAAGCAACGCATAAACTAGGGTTTAAGCTTCTGTCACTCTAGCAACCCATTATCTACTTATTACTTCCCAATGCCTTCCTCTAGGCCCAAATAATGGTGAAGTGTCATGTAGTCGACGTACACATAACACCACTAGAGGAGAGACAACATACATCTCATCAATATATCGAATGAATACCAAATTCACATGACTACTAATAGCATGACTTCTCCCATGTCCTCAAGAATAAAAGTGACTACTCACGAAGCATAAACATGTTCATAATCAGAGGGGTATTAATATGCATATAGGATCTGAACATATGATCTTCCACCAATTAAACCAACTAGCATCAACTATAAGGAGTAATTAACACTACTAGCAACCTACTAGCACCAATCCCGGACTTGGAGACAAGAGATGAACTAGGGTTTTGAGATGAGATGGTGCTGATGAAGATGTTGATGGAGATTGCCCTCTATCTACTTGGAAAAGGGCTATAGATGGAATTGACACTAATGGCGCACCAGACATGTGGTGCGCCATTACTATATACTAATGGCGCACCATGTGTTGGTACGCCATTAGTGTCTAAATACTAATGGTGCACCACATCCACGGTGCGCCATTAGTTAAAAAAAATTTATTTTTTTTCAAAACTACTAATGGCGCACCGTGGGAGTGGTGCGCCATTACTAGTTGAAATACTAATGGCGCACCACATCCACGGTGCGCCATTAGTAAAAAAATTTTTTAAATTTTTTTTCAAAAGTACTAATGGCGCACCGTGGGAGTGGTTCGCCATTACTAGTTGCCACGGTGCGCCATTAGTAACTTGGCCACCACTTCCAATGAATGCACCCCCCTGTGGACCGCCTTTTCAGTTTTAAATAAAATAAAAAAATGATGGAAATGTCAAAAAAATAAAATAAAATAAGTTTCCCATGTGATATGTGGTCTAGTTGTTGTGAAAATTTACAAATATGAATTTTGACTTTATTTGCGAAATCTCTCCAGAATTTGTAAAATGGGCATAACTTATGCGTACGAACTCGGATGAAAAAGTTTTTTATATGAAAAATCATCTACCCGTTAAATATTTTCAAAATCCTCAAAAACCTAACAGAAAAAAGTTACGGGGCTTTTAAGATCTGGGGAGGCAAAAAAATTCAAAAAAATTCAAACTTACTAATGGCGCACCTGCCCATGGTGCGCCATTACTATCTTCCCGCCTTCAAAATTCAAAATAAGTCAAAAAAATAAAAAAAAAGTTACTAATGGCGCACCTGCCAGTGGTGCGCCATTAGTATCTTCCCGCCTTCAAAATTCAAAATAAATCAAAAAAATAAAAAAGTTAGTAACGGCGCACCTGCCCGCGGTACGCCATTACTATGCCATATATATGGCTGGGCGTGGTCCTCTCCTCCTTACCTCTTCATTCTTCTCCTCCACTCCACCTCTCCTCCACTCCATCTCCTCCTCTCCTCCACTCCATCTTCCCTTCTCTCCTCCACCATACTACCCTCCTCCTCTCAAGTGACCTCCTCCTCCTCCTCTCCGGCGACCTCCTCCTCCCTCCTCTCCTCCCCTCCCCTCCCCTCACGGTTTCTCCTCCCTCCTCTCCGGTGAGCTCCTCCTCCCTCCTCTCCGGTGAGCTCCTCCTCCCTCCTCTCCGGTGAGCTCCTCCTCCCATCCCCTCATGGTTTCTCCTTCCTCCTCTCTGATGCTCCGCTGAACTCCTCTCCGGCGACCTCCTCCTCCTCTCCGGCGATGTAGGCGAGCGCCTCTCCGGTGACCTCCTCCTCCTCCTCTCCGGCGAACTCCTCTCCGGCAAAATAACACGGCAAAAGAACGTACAAGATCCAAAAACAGGAACATAATTTGAAATAATATCGTGTCAAAAAACGAGCAAAAAAAACGAGCAAAAAATGGCCAAAAAAATCACGATCTAGATCCAAATTCAAAAATAGCAATGGCTCACGGTGGGGGTTAGACGGTGCGCCACTACTATTTTCCCGCCTTCAAAATTCAAAAATACTAATGGCGCACTAGTGGCCTATACTAATGGTGCACCAGTGGCCTATACTAATGGTGCACCATGGCCTATACTAATGGCGCACCAGTGGTGCGCCATTAGTAAAAAATACTAGTGGCGTGATACTAATGGCGCACCAGTGATGCGCCATTAGTAGGCAAAACTGGTGCGCCATTAGTAGCCCTTTTCCTAGTAGTGTCTCACAATGAGAGGAGCGTTGGTGATGACGATGGCGATGATTTCCCCCTCCGGGAGGGAAGTTTCCCCGACAGAACAACTCCGCCAGAGCCCTAGATTGATTCGGCCAAGGTTCCGCCTCGTGGCGGCGGAGTTTCGTCCGAGAAGATGGTTCCGCCTCGTGGTGAGGTTCTTGTGCTCAGTATTTTTTATCTATTTGGAAAACATCATCCCTGAAGTTTCAGGACTTTTGGAGCTGTGCGGAATAGGTTTCTAATATTTGCTCCTTTTCCAGCCCAGAATCCAAGCTGCTGGCATTCTCCCTCTTTATGTAAACCTTGTAAAATAAGAGAGAATAGGCATAAGTATTGTGACATAATGTGTACTAATAGCCCATAATGCAATAAATATTGATATAAAAGCATGATGCAAAATGGACGTATCATTTGGTTCTCTTGTGAAATCTAGATTCCTTCGCCAAGACGATTGCTCCAGTATTGTCAGAAAAGATTTTCATTGGACCCGATGCACTAGGTATTACACCTACATCGGATATGAACTCCTTCATCCAGACTCCTTCATTTGTTGCTTCCGAAGAAGCTATGTACTCCGCTTCACACGTAGATCCCGCCACGACACTCTGCTTGGAACTGCACCAACTGACAGTTCCACCATTCAATATAATTACATATCCGGTATGTGAGTTAGAGTCATCCGGATCAGTGTCAAAGCTTGCATGTATGTAACCATTTATGACAAGCTCTTTGTCACCTCCATAAACGAGGAACTTATCCTTAGTCCTTTGTAGGTATTTCAGGATGTTCTTGACAACTTTCCAGTGATCCACACCTGGATTACTTTGGTACCTCCCTGCTAAACTTATATCTAGGCACACATTAGGTCTGTTACACAGCATTGCATACATGGTAGAACATATGGCTGAGGCATTGGGAATGTCTTCCATTTTCTCTCTATCTTCTGAAGTGGCCGGGCATTGAGTCTTACTCAACTTCACACCTTGTAATACAAGAAAGAACCCTTTCTTTGACTGATCCATTTTGAACTTAATCAAAACTTTATCAAGGTATGTGCTTTGTGAAAGTCCAATTAAGCATCTTGATCTGTCTCTATAGAACTTGATGCCTAATATATAAGGAGCTTCACCGAGGTCTTTCATTGAACAATTCTTATTCAAGTATCCTTTTATGCTATCCACATATAATACTAGAAATGCTACAGAGCTCCCACTCACTTTCTTGTAAATACAGGCTTCTCCAAAAGTCTGTATAAAACCATATGCTTTGATCACACTATCAAAGCGTAATTCCAACTCCGAGAGGCTTGCACCAGTCCATAAATGGATCGATGGAGCTTGCACATGTTGTTAGCACCTTTAGGATCGACAAAATCTTCTGGTTGCATCATATACAACTCTTCTTTAAGATATCCATTAAGGAATGCAGTTTTGACATCCATTTGCCAAATTTCATAACCACAAAATGCCGCAATTGCTAACATGATTCAGACAGTCGACTCATTGAACTTGTCGAAAACCTTTCATAGTCAACTCCTTGAACTTGTCAAAAACCTTTCACAACAAGTCGAGCTTGGTAGATAGTAACATTACCGTCAGGTCAGTCTTCTTCTTGAAGATCCATTTATTCTCTATGGCTTGCTGATCATCGGGCAAGTCAACCAAAGTCCATACTTTGTTCTCATTCACGGATCCCATCTCAAATTTCATGGCCTCAAGCTATTTTGCGGAATCTGGGCTCATCATCGCTATCTCATAGTTCGTAGGTTCGTCATGATCAAGTAACATGACCTCCAGAACAGGATTACCGTACCGCTCTGGTGCGGATCTTATTCTGGTTGACCTACGAGGTTCGGTAGTAACTTGGTATGAAGTTTCATGATCATCATCATTAGCTTCCACACCTATTAGTGTAGGAATCACTGGAACTGATTTTTGTGATGAACTACTTTCCAATTTAGGAGAAGGTACAATTACCTCATCCAGTTCTACTTTCCTGCCACGCACTTCTTTCAAGAGAAACTCCTTCTCTAGAAAGCATATATATTGTTAGCAACGAATATCTTGCCATCGGATCTGTGATAGAAGGTGTACCCAATAGTCACCTTTGGGTATCCTATGAAGACAAATTTCTCTGATTTGGGTTCATGCTTATCAGGTTGAAGCTTTTTTGCACAAGCATCGCAACCCCAAACTTTAAGAAACGACAGCTTAGGTTTCTTGCTAAACCACAGTTCATATGGCGTCATCTCAACGGATTTAGTTGGTTCCCTATTTAACATGAATGCGGCCGTCTCTAAAGCATAACCCAAAAACGATAGCGTTAAATTAGTAATAGACAACATAGATCGCACCATATCTAATAAAGTACAGTTACGTCGTTCGTACACACCATTACGTTGTGGTGTTCCAGGTGGCATGAGTTGCGAAACTATTCCACATTCTTTCAAATGAAGAGCAAACTCATAACTCAAATATTCACCTCCACGATCAGATCGTAGAAACTTTATTTTCTTGTATGATGATTTTCCACTTTACTCTGAAATCCTTTGAAATTTTCAAATGTTTCAGACTTACGTTTCATTAAGTAGATATACCCATATCTTCTCAAATCATGTATGAAGGTCTGAAAATAACGATACCTACCGTGAGCCTCAACGATCATCGGACTCCATACATCAGTATGTATTATTTCCAATAAGTCAGTGGCTCGCTCCATTGTTCCAGAGAACGGAGTCTTAGTCATCTTGCCCATGAGGCATGGTTCGCAAGCATCAAGTGATTCTAAAAGTCCATCAACATGGAGTTTCTTCACGCGCTTTACATCAGTATGACCTAAACGGCAGTGCCACAAATAAGTTGCACTATCATTATTAACTTTGCATCTTTTGGCTTCAATATTATGAATATGTGTATCACTACAATCGAGATTCAACAGAAATAGACCACTCATCAAGAGTGCATGACCATAAAAGATATTACTCATATAAATAGAACAACCATTATTCTTTGATTTAAATGAATAACCGTCTCGCATCAAACAAGATCCAGATATATTGTTCATGCTCAATGCTAGCACCAAATAACAATTATTCAGGTCTAAAACTAATCCAGACGGTAGATGTAGAGGTAGTGTGCCGACGGTGATCACATCGACTTTGGAACCATTTCCCACGCGCATCGTCACCTTGTCCTTAGCCAACCTTCGTTTAATCTGTAGCCCCTGTTTCGAGCTGCAAATTTGACCAACAGAACAAGTATCAAATACCCAGGCGCTACTACGAGCATTATTAAGGCACACATCAATAACATGTATATCAAATATACCTTTCACTTTGCCATCCTTCTTATCCGCCAAATACTAGGGGTAGTTCCGCTTCCAGTGGCCAGTCCCTTTGCAGTAAAAGCACTCAGTTTCAGGCTTAGGTCCAGACTTGGGCTTCTTCCCTTGAACAGCAACTTGCTTGCCGTTCTTCTTGATGTTCCCCTTCTTCCCTGTCCCCTTTTCTTTGAAACTAGTGGTCTTGTTAACCATCAACACTTGATGCTCCTTCTTGATTTCTACCTCCGCAGCCTTTAGCATTGGGAAGAGCTCGGGAATAGTCTTTTCCATCCCTTGCATATTATAGTTCATCACAAAGCGTTTATAGCTTGGTGGCAGTGATTGAAGAACTCTGTCAATGACACTATCATCAGGAAGATTAACTCCCAGTTGATTCAAGTGGTTATGATACCCAGACATTCTGAGTATGTGTTCATTGACAAAACTATTCTCCTCCATTTTGCAGCTGTAGAACTTGTTGGAGACTTCATATCTCTCAACTCGGGCATTTGCTTGAAATATTAACTTCAACTCCTAGAACATCTCATATGCTCCATGACGTTTAGACAGTCTATGAAGTCCCGATTCTAAGCCGTAAAGCATGGCACACTGAACTATCGAGTAGTCATTAGCTTTGCTCTGCCAGACGTTCATAACATCTGGAGTTGCTCCTCCAGTGGGTCTTGCACCTAGCGGTGCTTCCATGATGTAATTCTTCTATGCAGCAATGAGGATAATCCTCAAGTTACTGACTCAGTCCGTGTAGTTGCTACCATCATCTTTCAACTCAGCTTTCTCTAGGAACACATTAAAATTCAAGGGAACAGTAGCACGGGCCATTGATCTACAACAACATAGATAGACATCCCACTTAGATAAATTAAAGTTCATGATAAATTAAAGTTCAATTAATCATATTACTAAAGAACTCCTACTTCGATAGACATCCCACTAGCCATCTAAATGATCATGTGATCCATATCAACTAAACCATGTCCGATCATCACGTGAGATTGAGTAGTTTTCAATGGTGAACATCACTATGTTGATCATATCTACTATATGATTCGCGTTCGACCTTTCGGTCTCAGTGTTTTGAGGCCATATCTGCATATGCTAGGCTCGTCAAGTTTAACCCGAGTATTCTGCACATGCAAAACTGGCTTGCACCCGTTGTATGTGAACGTTGAGCTTATCACACCCGATCATCATGTGGTGTCTCAGCACGACGAACTATAGCAACGGTGCATACTCAGAGAGAACACTTATACCTTGAAATTTAGTGAGGGATCATCTTATAGTGCTACTAACTATGTGACATGATATGGCCATCATCATCTTGTGCCTTTCATCTCCATCTCCAAAGCATCGTCATGCATGATTACCATCGTCACCGGCTTGACAACTTGATCTCCATCGTAGCGTTGTTATCGTCTCGCCAACTATTGCTTCCACGACTATCGCTACCTCTTAGTGATAAAGTGAAGCAATTATTTGGCAATTGCATTTCATACAATAAAGCGACAAACATAAGGCTCCAGCTAGTTGCCGATAACTTCTACAAAACATGATCATCTCATACAACAATTTATATCTCATCACATCTTTACCATATCACATCACAACATGCCCTACAAAAACAAGTTACACGTCCTCTACTTTGTTGTTGCATGTTTTCTGTGACTGCTACGGGCTTCTAGCAAGAACCGTTCTTACCTACGCATCAAAACCAAAATGATTTTTTGTCAAGTGTGTTGTTTTAACCGTCAACAAGGACCGGCCGTAGTCAAACTCGATTCAACTAAAGTTGGATAAACGGAAACCCGCCAGCCACCTGTGTGCAAAGAACGTCGGTAGAACCAGTCTCACGAATGCGGTCATGTAATATCGGTATGTGCCGCTTCATCCAACAATACCGCCGAATCAAAGTAAGACGTTGGTGGTAAGCAGTATGACTATTATCGCCCACAACACTTTGTGTCCTACTCGTGCATATTATCTACGCATAGACTTGGCTCGGATGCCACTGTTGGGGAACGTAGCATGCAATTTCCAAAATTTTCCTACAATCATGCAAGATCTATCTAGGAAATGCATAACAAAGAGAGGGGGAGAGCATCTTCATACCCTTGAAGATCGCAAACCAGCTGTCTTCTCCCGTGCATAAGTGGGTCATGAGTTTGGTAAGAGCTGCCATAGACTTCGGCTTTTCTTGGCCGAGATGTCGGGCAAGCCATTCATTGCGGACGCTATGTTTAAAGGCCGGTAGGTCTTCGGCATCTGGACAGTCGACGATTTGGTTCTTTTTAATTAAGAACCGAGTCCAGAGTTTGCAGGATGACTCTCCGGGTTGCTGGACTATGTGACTAAGGTCATCGGAGTTCGGTGGTCGGACATAAATCATAAGTATTTGAATTTGGATATTTAAATTCTAAAAAGTATTTTAAATGTCCAAATAATCTTGAAAGCCAGGATGATGAGGGGCGCGTGCTTGCCGTGCACGTCCACGCGTGACGCCACCTCCTGCTTCTGCAGACGCAGGAGAGGCTCCAAGAGTCGCCACACGACCACCTCGATCCCCTCTCACGTTCCCCTCTCTCTAGAACCCTCCCCCTCTCTGCTCTCTCTCCCACGCGACCACCGAGCACGCCTGTCGCCGCCACTCATCGTTGCCATAGCAACAAGCACCCCCTCGCCCCTCTGATGTGGCCATGAGCTCCGCCTCCGTCGTCTACGTCTCCCTGATGACTCACGTGATGCCGGACACCCCGATGCATTGTCCCCGACCTCTTCTACCTCCTTGGTTCACCGAGATCGACCTCGCCGCCCTACTCAGCTCCGACCTCCCCTGAGCCCACTTCGACGGCCGTCGCAACTGCCTTGAGCTTCTACGCCGTCTCCCCCTCTTCTTTGCATTGTTTGCGCCCGCTAACCGCCTCCTTCACCGGAGTCGAGACACTCCACCGCAAGAGCTTGTCGCCGGCGTTTCTTCGGCGACCATTTGGTCACGCCAATGTGCCAAATACGCCCGTTGCACCGTGTAGTGCCTCGCCCACGCTTTAGTTCACGAGTTTGCTCGCTGCAGCCGCGCCCCCGTGCACAGCCGAACTCCGACCGCCGCCTGGCTTGATGCCACCGCCGCTGCCTTGCACCTAGCTGCCTCCCGTGGCCACCACTGGATGCGCGCGTGTGCTAGCAATCCATAGCCGCAAACCGCGCGCCAAACCATCGCCTATGGCACAAATCCGAGCTGCGTCGCTGTCGATTTGGTCGCTGTCGGCCAGGCTCCGGCGTCAGCCAACGGGGCTGTCACTAGTGGCTAATGACGCCGCTAATTAAACCCCACAGTCAATGACAGACGGGCCCCACCATCTTAATTAACCAGCTAATGAAATTAGTTAGAATTAGTCTAATTCTGCTGGACCGACGCGTCAGCATTGACTTTGCTCACGTGGCCGTTGACCGGTCCCACATGTCTGTGACTCGAGCTAGCACCGTGAGACTGACCAGTGGGACCCACTAGTTAGGTTTGACTAGGACCCTCCCTGTTGACTGGCTGACGTCATGGTGACGCAATGGTGATGTCATAAATGCTTTTCTGGATTTAAGTAAATCTAAATGATTTATTTAATTCATAAAATGTCCTAAACTTCTAAAAATCATAGAAAATAAACCATAACTCCAAATGAAATAATTTATATATGAAAAATGAACAGAAAAAATCCAATCTATCCATCTACACCATTTTCATGCATGATAGAACAACTTATAGCTGCTGAATTGGACAAATCAAATAAATGACATTTCAATGATCACATATGGAGTTTGAATTTGAACCTTTGGTTCAAACCAACCCCATTTAAATTGTTGCTAGCTGCATTAGCTCAAATCACAGCATATTGCCATGCCACATTCATGCATCATATTGTTGCATTGCATTGATTGTGTTCCCTCATGTTTTCCAGTGGTTGTTCCCCCTCGGTAGACATATGTTCTGACGATGAGTTCGATGACACCGATGAAGAGCTTTATCATCTTCAGAAGTGCCAGGCAAGCAAAACCCCCTTGTTCATTCTGATACAATCCAACTCTCTCGCTCCTGCTCTCTTTTACTGCATTAGGACAAGAACGATTCAACTGTTACATGTTGCGGTAGTTGAACGCCTTTCCTCTGCATGACATGTCATTCCCACAGTAAATAGATGAAACCCACTAGCATGAGTAGGAGTTGTTTGAGCCCTGATGTGCCTACTCATTCATGCTTGTTGTCATGCCTGCTACTGCTTAGAGTCGAGTCAGGTCTGATTCATTGGGGATGAATTGAAATGTGGTGAACATGTCTTTTTGTTGAGAGCTAAGTGTGTGAACATGATTTAGTAAAGGTATCGATGAGAGGCCATGTAGGAGTACATGGTGAGTTGTTTCATTGGAACCGTCCTTAAGAACTGAGTTCTGTATGTGTGATTTTAGATCAGCTACTACCACACATTGGGATCTTAATTGACTCTCTCGACTTTTTAACCATCCCTGTCCTCTGTCCAGGAGTTGCAAGTAGTTTCTGGTGTTTGTAGTTTGTTGGAGGCCGACCGCAATGATACGTCTCCGTCGTATCTACTTTTCTAAACACTTTTGCCCTTGTTTTGGACTCTAACTTGCATGATTTGAATGGAACTAACCCGGACTGACGCTGTTTTCAGTAGAATTACCATGGTGTTATTTATGTGCAGAAACAAACATTCTCGGAATGACCTGAAACTTCACGGAGCAACTTTTTGGAAAATATAAAAAATACCTGCAAAAGATGAAGGCCAGGGGGCCCACCACCTGTCCACGAGGGTGGGGGGCGCGCTTGCCCCCTAGGGCGTGCCCCCTACCACGTGGGCCCCCTGGTGCCTCTCCGACTCCAGCTCCAACTCTATATATTGTGTTTCGGGGAGAAAAAAATCAGAGAGAAGAATTCATCGCATTTTACGATACGGAGCCACCGCCAAGCCCTAAAACCTCTCGGGAGGGCTGATCTGGAGTCCGTTCGGGGCTCCAGAGAGGGGAATCCGTCGCCATCGTCATCATCAACCATCCTCCATCACCAATTTCATGATGCTCACCGCCGTGCGTGATTAATTTCATCGTAGGATTGCTGGACAGTGATGGGTTGGATGGGATCTATCATGTAATCAAGTTAGTTTTGTTAGGGTTTGATCCCTAGTATCCACTATGTTCTGAGATTGATGTTGCTATGACTTTGCTATGCTTAATGCTTGTCACTAGGGCCCGAGTGCCATTATTTCAGATCTGAACCTATTATGTTTTCATCAATATATGAGTGTTCTTGATCCTATCTTGCAAGTCTATAGTCACCTATTATGTGTTATGATCCGTTAACCCTGAGGTGACAATAATCAGGATACTTACTCGTGATGACCGTAGTTTGAGGAGTTCATGTATTCACTATGTGTTAATGCTTTGTTCCAGTACTCTATTAAAAGGAGGCCTTAATATCCCTTAGTTTCCGTAAGGACCCCGCTGCCACGGGAGGGTAGGACAAAAGATGTCATGCAAGTTCTTTTCCATAAGCACGTATGACTATGTTAAGAATACATGCCTACATTATATCAATGAACTGGAGCTAGTTCTGTGTCACCCTAGGTTATGACTGTTACATGATGAACCGCAACCGGCATAATTCTCCATCACCAATCCATTGTCTACGAGCTTTCCATACATTGTTCTTCGCTTATTTGCTTTCCCGTTGCTATTGCTATCATCACTACAAAATACTAGAAACATTACTTTTACTACTATTACGTTTTGTTACCGTTACCACTACTATCATATTACTTTGATACTAAACACTTTGCTTCAGATACTAAATTTCCAGGTGTGGTTGAATTGACAACTCAGTTGCTAATACTTTAGAGTATTCTTTGGCTCCCCTTGTGTCGAAACAATAAATTTGGGTTGAATACTTTACCCTCGAAAACTATTGCGATCCCCTATACTTGTGGGTTATCATGCAACACTGACTGAGGGGTGGGCTGTGATGCAGTAGACACATGGCACGGTGTACCAGGACGCCCGGTTTGTGCCTCGGGAACCCTGCACACATCATTCGAAGTCGTATGTGGAAACCTCGGCCGGACTCCCTGCAGATGGAACCTGAATAGGCGATAAACCTGGACTATGGACTTGTGTGGTTAGTCAGGTCGTGGCCGACGCCCTCGCCAGGCTTCCGCTTGAAGGTTGACGAGATATATAACGTGTACATGGCGGTAAGAGGTGAGAGCGTGTGTGAAGAAGTACACCCCTGCAGGGTTAACATCATCTATTCGAATAGCCGCGTTCATGGTAAAGGACTACTTGGTTGCCTATATAGTTCATTTACAAGTGAAAGTGGATACTCTAAAATGCTCAAGATAAGCATGAGTGCTATGGATGGCATTATTGTAGGGAGACGGGAGCGGATCCATAGTGGTGTATTGATATGGTGAATATGTGGACTCGTGTGCGCCACCCCAAAAGAGTTACTTGCAGTCATAGTTCAGGATAGCCACCGATTCAAAGCGGTCTTGCTGTAGTCAAACACCACCACCCCTTTGTTGATACTGATGCATATGTAGCTAGTTCTGATGTAAGTATTGTTGGATACATTTGTACTCACGTTTGCTTGATTTATGTTTTGCAGAGAGACTTCAGTCTCACTAGTAGTTCAGCGTGGACTTCAACGTTTAGCTTGTTACCTCAGCTACGATCTTGTGCCCTCGGTGTGGTCTCATAGATAGTCAGGCTTCTCAGCCTTTTTCATTTGTAGTTATCTGTACTCAGACATGTTATGCTTCTGTTGCTTGTATGCTCTATATGTTGGGTCATGTGACCCCTGCATGTAATAAATGCAATGTGGCTCTTATGGGCCTTTATCTATTTGAGTATGTTGAGTTATGTTGTGATGCCATGTTGTACAACACATACATGCATGTTATGCGTATGTGTAACGTGTATTGCTATGTGTGGGATCTGACAACCTAGTTGTTTATTCTTGGTAGCGTCTCTTATGCGGAAATGTCTCCTAGTGCTTCCACTGAGCCATGGTAGCTTGCTACTGCTCCGGAACACTTAGGCTGGCCGACATGCGTCCTTCTTCGTTCCTGTGTCTGTCCCTTTGGGGAAATGTCACGCCTTGTTCCTTTAAGTCCTTGTAGCTTGCTACGACTTGGGTTCATACGTTGATGATGAACACGTTCATTGAATCCACCGTAACGGAACGCCGTTAAGCTATCAGGTTGGGTTTTGGATCCGATAACCCGTTAACAGCCCTGGCCAATGTGGATTTTCCACGTGTAAAATCATCATTGGCTGGAGGAAACACGTGTCGGCTCACCATTGGGACAGATGTCATCCGCTCATTGGACCGAAGGCGCCTATGATACGGTGACACGTGGCACGTCCCAACAGAGGCCCATTCCTATGAAAAGGCCGGCCTGTTTGACTTCGTCAAAAGGTGGCAGGCCGGCCCACGGAAAGCCTGTTAATGGCCTGTTCACATATCGCCCATTTATAGCCCACTAACCCAGGGCCCGTTACGCCCTATCAGAATTAGGCCCAGTAGCGTCATCTGGGCCGTACAATATGATTCAGCCCGTTTTAACTTCCGGCCCATGTGTGGCCCATGACTTCTTTCGGCCCATATGAGGACATTTGTAACTCTTGGCCCATTAACGGCCCGTGGTGAAACTGGCCCATAATGAACAATGTATCACTTTATACCCTTTAACGGCTGGTTATTCCATTGGGCCGTTTCCAGCCCAAGTTATCTTTCGGCCTTCTCAGGGCCCATTGATTATTGGGCTCATTTGCAGCATCCGGTTACATATGGCCCGTTACTGTCATTTTCTGCTTGTGGGCCAAATTCAGCCTGTCGTTACAGCCGGCCTGTTTGCGGACCATTAATACGTTGGGCCGTTTTCATGTCAAAAAAACCCGTTGGGCTGTTTTCATAGACTTATCAAATATGGCCTATTAACAGCCCGTTATGGTCCACGAATAGTACGACCCATGGATCCTACGGCCCATATGAGGCCCATGGAGAGTACGGCCCATAGAAGGCCCATGGATCATATGGCCCGTAGAAGGCCCATGGACCCTACGGCCCGTAGAAGGCCCATGGACCCTAAGGCCCGTATAGAAGGCCGATGGATCCTACGGCCGGACGAAGGCCCATGGATCATACGGCCTGCAGGAGCCCCATGGTTACAACAGTCCGTGTGTTGCCATGATTATTTTGGCCTAGTTGCCAAAAATAGGCTATTGTGGCCACTAGAAAAAAACAGAAAAAGAACTTCAGTGACTACAAGCAAACAACTAAACAAGACAATAACGAAATAAATAAGCAAGCAATTAACGCTAGCCTATTACCGCTATTACACATATTACATCCACTGGGCATCAAAGTTCGCCACCAGTGCAAATATAGGGAAGAAAGCAGCACATTACATACACTGGCCGTCAAAATTGGCCACCAGTGCAAATAAACACGGCAGCAAAACAAGAGCATAACTGAAACAACTTCAGAAGATCTCAAGAAACGTTATCCTGGGTATCCACCATGCTGGCAATAAGCTTAGGAAGCTGATTAGCTTTGTCCTATTTGGCGCTAAAATCCTCCAACGCTTGCTGTTGCACCAGAAAGTATGCATCTGAATGCTCCAGGGACTTCCGTAGTCCTTCCGCTTCTTGTCGCAGCACAACTGATCGATGTCTTTCAGCTTGTAGTTGAGACTCAAGAAACCGAACTGATTCAGACAGTGAGTTTGAATAGCTTGTGCAAGCGGTAGTGGCCAGTAACTCGAATGCTAAACCAAGACAGGACTCTGGGGTTGTCTCGCTATCTTCAAGATAGTATTCCTTAGCTGTTTTATCAGCTTTGTTGGACACCAACAAGGATGTGTCACTATCCTGAACCTTATCTGCATTACTTCCTTTACCATTGCTTAATAAGGCACTCTTCCCCAATATTCTGTTAGCATTTTAAAAGAAGAAACAAGTAGACACATAACAAGTTTAGCATGTACTAGTATATGAAACTCATTTCGGTGAACCAGTTCATTAGTAAGGTGGACAGGATTAAACTACCAAGTCTTCTATTGCCAAGTACTAGTACATAATAAAAGCATCAAACAAACATATATCTATGTCCTATGGTCACTGCATTCTCTTGCCAAATCAAAATAGAGACACGGTTCAAATCATATCAGTTCAAGACAAAGCAACAACGAAAGAATACAAAGCGTGGGAAACTACACGGCGCAACAAGATTTCAGATGGGTACCACGGGTCTACATGTACAACAACACTATTGGCTCTGTTGTGATGCCAGTAATGTGCATGATATGAAACTCAACTGTATACCCAATTGAAATTGAAATCAACAGAGCTATTGATAAGAGCAAACCCGTTAAAGAAACATGCGTGAACATACCTGCTGTGCCATTGGAGTTTCGATTGGATCCTTGTCGGGACCCCGATCCTAAGCCACATCGATCTAGCATGTAACACATCATATCACCTTGCGGCCTCACGCACGGTATTCCCACGGGTGCCACCTTACCTGGCCCGGGACCGTTTGCGCCTTTTGGCTCACGTATATCATAGTGTCGCTAGCATCCATATGACAGAGAACCCGGGCCGACATGGCTAGTCGTGAACCCAACGCGGCACTAACCCATGGGGACGGGCATACATGAATCAACTTTGAGCATGTCAGTCAGCAACGTGTGAATCCAGGCTGTAGCACTGGGCTAACAGGACTCCGGGAACCCGGGCTATAGCAGGCTAGGCAGGACTCCGGATGTCACCGCGTGACATTTCCCCGAAGGGACAGACACAGGAACGAAGTGAAACGCATGTCGGCCAGTCAAGTGTCCTAAGCTGTAGTGCTGGGCTAGCAGGACTCCGGTGAACCGGGCTGTAGCGGACTACTATGGCTCAAGGAGGCACTAGACTACATTTCCCCATAAGAGAGGCTGTCAAGGATAAACAACTAGATTGTCGGATCCCACACATAGCAAGCATTTCAATCATACACACAATATGCTCGATATGTGTAAATACAACATGGCATCACAACATAACTCTACGACTCAAGTATTTATTCATTAGGCTCTGAGGAGCGAGATATTACAAACATGGGTCTCATGACCCAACAATCATAGCATACAATGCAAAGCACATGCGGAAGCTTAACATGTCTGAGTACAGACATCTACAAATGAAAAAGGCTAAGAAGCCTGACTATCTACCAGATCCTGCCGAGGGCACAAGATCGTAGTTGAGGTATCAAGCTAAACGTCGAAGTCCACGCGAAACTACTAGCGAGACTGAAGTCTCTCTGGTAAACATAAGATAAGCAAACGTGAGTACAATTGTACTCAGCAAGACTTACATCAGAACTATCTACATTTGCATCAGTATCAAAAAGGGGGGTGGTGGAGTTTAACTACAGCAAGCCAGCTTTGACTCAGTGGCTAACCTGAACTACGACTGCAAGCAACTCTTTTGAGGTGGCGCACACGAGTCCACATATTCACCATTCAATACACCACTATGGATCCGCTCCCGTCTCCCTACGAGAAGGCCATCCATAGCACTCACACTTATCTTGCGAGTTTTAGAGTATCCACTTTCACTTGTCTATGAACTATGCAAGGGGTCCAAGTTTCCATATCCGAGGAATCTGGCTATTCGAATAGATAATGATAACCCTGCAGGGGTGTACTTCTTCACACACGCTCCCACCCCTTACCACCATATACACGTCATGTATCTCGGCAACCTTCAAGCGGAAGCCTGGTGAGGGTGTCGGCCACGGCCTACCTAAACACTTAAGTCTCTAGTCCAGGTTTATCGCCTATCCAGGTTCCATCCGCAGGGAGTCCGGCCGAGGTTTCCACATACGGCCCCGAACGATGTGAACAGGGTTCCCGAGACACCAAACGGGCACCCGGTACACCATGCCACGGTGTATCTACCGCAACATAGCCCACCCCTAGGGTCAGCGCTACGCACGGCCGCCAACACATAACCTACAAACACCAGAAACTAGTTGCAACTCCTGGACAGAGTACTAGGGTGATTAAGAAGCCGAGAGGGTCAATTAAGGATCCCAATGAGTGGTAGTAGCTGTTCATGGATCACAGACACAGAACTCAGTTCCTGAGGACGGCTGCAATGAGACAACCCACCATGTACTCCTACATGGCCTCTCACCGCTACCTTTACCAAATCGCGATCACACATTTAGCTCTCAATAGTAGGACATGTTCACACACCTCTGATTCATTCCCGATGAATCAGACCTGACTCAACTCTAAGCAGTAGCGGGCATGACAAACAAACATGAATGAGTAGGCACATCAGGGCTCAAACAACTCCTACTCATGCTAGTGGGTTTCATCTATTTACTGTGGCAATGACAGGTCATGCAGAGGATAAGGGGTTCAACTACCGCAACAAGTAGCAGAGGAATCGTGTTGTCCTAATGCAGTAAAAGAGAGCAGGAGCGAGAGAGTGGGATTGTATTGGAATGAACAAGGGGGTTTTGCTTGCCTGGCACTTCTGAAGATAACATTGAGTCTTCATCAGTGTCAACGATCACAGCGTCGGAGCAACGCTTACCGAGAGGGGACAAT
The DNA here is from genome assembly GCF_003073215.2 of Triticum urartu. Taxonomy (NCBI): domain Eukaryota; kingdom Viridiplantae; phylum Streptophyta; class Magnoliopsida; order Poales; family Poaceae; genus Triticum; species Triticum urartu. The sequence goes on from NC_053026.1 coordinate 637,625,102, forward strand.
CACCGACAATAGAGAAGGAACACAATCAATGCAATGCACAACATGATGCATGATAATGACATGGCAATATGTTGTTGATTGAGCTAATGCAACTAGCAACACAATTAGATGAAGTTGGTTTGAATACAAGATTCAAATTCAAACTCCATATATGATTAGTTAAATGCCATTTATTTGTTTTGTCCAAAATAGAGGACAAACATTGTTCAAACATGCATGAAAATGCCATAAACAGATTCCTTGAATTTTTCTGATAATTTTTCATATATAATTTATTTCATTTGGAGTTACGGTTGAATTTCTATGATTTTTAGGAGTTTTGGGCATTTTCTGAAAATAATAAGTCATTTAGGATTTATTTAAATTCCAGAAAAGGCTTTACTACGTCAGCATGACGTAAGAATGACGTCATCAGGTCAACTGTGGCTGGCCAGGTCAAACCTGACCAGTGGGGCCTAATGGTCAGTGACACACGGCTGGCAAGAGTCACTGACGTGTGGGGCCGGTCAAAGGCCACGTCAGCAAGTCAAACTGACGTGTGGGGCCAGCTGGGTTAATAACTAATCTAAACAGAACATTAAGTTAAACTAAACATGCACTGGGCCCACATGGCAGTGGCTCTAGGGAGTTTTAGCAGGGTCATTAGTGGCTAATGATGAGCCATGTCATCAGTCGCCGGAGTTTCGCCGGCGACGACCATTTCATGCGGCGGAGATCGTCGGGATCTCGCTACAGCCCACGGTTTGAGGCGTGGTTTGCTCCTACGGCTTCCTGGCATTCTCGCGCATCTAGGGGTGGTAGCGGCAGCAGCTGGGATGGCCGGGGTTGACGACGGCGAGCACTTCCGCGGCGGTCGGAGTTCGGGCACCTGCGGGTTTGGCGTTCTGGTGCACGGGAGGGGAACTGATGGGTTCTACGTGCTCCTGGTGAGGTGTGGAGCACGTTGCCGTGCTCGAGAGTGAGCTGCGGTGGCTCTGGTCTCGTCTGCATCATCACCGGCGGCGAGGAGCTCACGGCTCCGGTGAAAAGGGCGGCCAGAGTGCGGGAACGAGTGCGGGGAGGAGGGGAAAGGTGTGGGAGCTCACAACGATCTCGAGGAAGCACTCGGCGGGCTCGGGGACGACCGGAAGGCGATGAATCCGTCGATGGAGTCCGGCGGCCGTGCTCGGGGAAGACGACTCGAGGCGGCGATGTCGGGCTCCCGCGGTGGCGTGGCTCGGGGTGGAAGAAAGAGGGGGTCGAGGCGGAGCCTCTGGGCTGGTTAGGGAAGCGAGGGGGAGGCGGTGGCTGCAGCTACGGCGAACGGCGTCAATGAGCTCACTCGGTGCTGAGAGAGAGGGAACCAGGGGAGGGGAGGGAGAGCAGCGAGTGAGGGAGAGGAGAGAGGGGTCTCGGGGCGTCTCCGTGGCGTCGCGTGGAGAAGCAGGAGGTGGCAAGCAGGAGCTGGAGCCTGCGGCCTGCGCTGGCGCTCTCTCGCGGCGACAGCAGCAGCTTTGGGGCGAGGGGAGGAAGACGACAGGAGGAGGGCCAGGTGGGCTGGGCCGGCCACTTGGGCCGCCAGGTGGCTGCACCAGTGAGTTGGCCCAGGTAAGCTCTCTCTCTCTCTTAATTTAGTTTCTGTTTTCTATTTTTTTCTTTTCTGTTTTGAATTAGTAAAAATGCTAATTCATTTTGTAAAATCCTGAAAATAATTGTGGGCACTTTTGAAACTATTTCCAATAGCCCTCAAATGCTTTCATGATTATTTGGACATTTAAAATATTTTATAGAATTTAAATGTCCAAATTCAAATACTTATGATTTAATTCAAAAATCCAGAATGGCCTCCAAAAATATGAAACCATTTTTGGCAGAGGGTTTAGCCAGGACCAAAGATGGTGGACATTTATGAAGGGCATTTTGGGTTCATTGAAAAGTTTTAAGTTTGAACCTAGTTGAATCCTTTAATGCTAGGGTTTAGGCAATCCCCATTTCAAATTTTAATGGAATTTAATCATGATGCAAGATGATGATGCAAAGACAAGCAAGGGCTGAACTGGGGCTGTGACAATTCTTCAATTTAAAAATAAGTATGTACTAGCAAAGATGCCCGTGCATTGCAATGGGAGACAAACAATATATGTAAGCGGGTCAATATGCCACCATCTACTTCGGCGTCTGCCTATTACAACACCATTGCAAGCCCCATCCTCTCCGAGTCTAGTAAATGTTTGGCCTATTTCCTATTATTTGTAGTCGAAATAGTTCATAACAAGTATCAACCACTTTTGATAATAATTGTGGCTATGGTGGTTTTTCTATTCCACCTTAGGGTATCTTTAAGCCAAAATCTTTTCATTAAAAATTCAGAGGGTTGATTCCATATGATATTTTTTCTAGGTGCTTTTTATTGTATGAGTGAGAATCATTCAATCATCTCAAGCCCATCCAAACTAATTTTCTTTTGGTATGTGCATGATGATTGTCTCATGTGAAATTACATTAAGCCTACCAAGAGATCATAATAACTTGTGAACAATAAATGATACATAAACAAATACATGCATGCAGTGTTTAGAATTGTATGATAGACACACTAACACACACATGTTTGTATAATTGTTCTCTGCATGCATACATATTGTTCCGAGTGTTGATGCTCAGTAAAAATTCGTACCTGAACATTGATGGTGATGGTCATAAACAAATCTCACGTAGCTGCAGAAATTGTCATGTAAAATTCAGAAAGGGGGACCTCCTTCCTCACCAACACGCGAACATTCAAAAAGGGACTACTCTTCGAGAGCGGTCGTGCGTCAAGACGTCGCCGCGGCCGGCGGAACCAGCTCCTCGTCGATGGCAGTCGTGCAGTTCATGAGTGTGGACTTACCGTGCATACGTGAGTTTGTTCGCTCCGTATGAAATCCATGTACGCATACACGTACTGTGCATACTCAGCCTTTTTCCCCTCTCTCTCTCTCTCTATCTATCTATCTCCTCTTACAGAGAGCTTGAACCTGCCGACGCCGCTATCCCACACAAGCACCTCTTCGTCCTCCTACATCTACTTAAACCGCCATGGACGGCTGTTGCGTCTGCGTTGACAGCGGGCGGCCCCGCCGCTGGCGACAACCGCCTCCTCCATGCCTCCCTACTGCCCCTCCTCTCGCCCAGGCAGCGTGCCCCGCCCACGCCCATAACGTTTCTCGATGCCTCACCGAACCACCCTGCCCGTGTGCCGCATGCACGCCCCTGTAGCAGGCTGCCTCACACACAATCGCACGCGTCCTCCAGCGGGCCTCCCATCTTGCCTGCAGCCGGTGGACCATGGTGCCTCTGCCGCCCGCTGGCTCTCTGCCCCGTCTCCAACTCCGACGCCTCGCTTGCCCCCTTTCCTCCACTTTCCCGTCTCCTTTCTGTCGACCCCCTCCTTCCCTCATGCGCCGCAACAGGAGGGGAGCGTCGCGCCCCATCTCCTCTTCATTGAGCCGCCTCCTACCCGAGCAGAGAGCTCGCACTGCGCCCCACCGAAGGCCGGTCTTGACCCGGTGCGCCCAAACCAATCCATGCAGCAGGAAGCCACCGAGGAGCCCAAGCTCCTCCCATGGACCCCAGCTGCAGCTCGCTATGAGCGCTGCCCCCCTCCTCTGTTTTTCCTCTAACGGAGCTGCTATTTTTTTGGATCGTAATCCAATGAAGCCTGGGAGTAAGCCCAGCACCATATCGGCCTAGTATGGCTGGCATACGAAGTAGGAGGGACAATGTAGCACAAAGTAGCGATTGGAATCCTTTTCTATATCGATGGCAACATTACTACCACCTCGCGTATATGTTTTAAATCTAAACTGAAAGCGTAAATTCATGGTAAGAAGCGTATTGTGACGGTGAACGCACGGAGTCAATCCGTGCTTTATTATTAGGGAAAGATGAGTAAATACAGTGATACAAGAGCAAAGAAATCATAGTTAAAAAAGGTGCGCCTAAGCGAGCGCTTAAGAGCGCCTAGGCTCTAGGCGTTGGCAAAACGCATTGCGCATAACTACGCATAATCTGTGCATAACTGCGCATAAGCATGCCCTTTGGTCAGTAAAGCGCAAGGCGGTGGCAAAACGCACAATTAACACCTAGTGCTTTTTTGAACTATGATAGCAATGGAATCTTAAATTAGAACAGTTGTTCTTCAGGTTTAGGCACTTGTTCTACATGAACAGAGTACAGTAAGACACAAGAATATAATACTTAAAAATAGAAAATGAGCTCATAGACCTTACCACATTCTTGGTTCAGGATTAGTACAGAACAAGGCGTTCCCAGTCATCATCCAGTAAATGTGTCTCAGGAGAACGTAAGGGAATTTGATGAGTTTCTCTGCCGGTGAAGTACGTTTTCTTCAGGTAATTCTGATGCTGCCACCAAGCATTCTTGAAGATAGCAGAGGTATTAGCACAGGTTACCTCATCCTGAGTTTCCAAATCGGTCCTTCTCTATACAGCAAAATGGGAAAATTTGCTATATTATAACCATCATGGAGGTAGGATGTATGGGACGAAGCAAAGTAATTTCCATGAATAACATTACTTACACATAACTCCTAGACAAACACCTTCAACCGGCATTTTCCTTCATCTACAGTATAATATTTCCAATATGGGAAGATACACACATATGATTTAACAACATCAAATGCGATAGATGCTAAAATACGACTAGCTGGTTGTGCTTCCTCCACAGGAATAGGCGTACTAGCTGGTGGAGTTGGGGTTCGCCGTGATAGTCCTGGCCCTTTGGGCACTGGAGCTGCCTTACTAACTGCTCTTGTTTGGGAGCTCTGTGGTGGAGATGGTGCTGTTTCAACAGGAACTCGGTTACTATCAGCTGGGGTTGGGGTTAGATTGGGTGAAGCTGGTTCTCTGTCCATCACAGTAGGGGTACAATCTATGAGAATTTGGGTTATGTGTGGTAGGGCTGGTTCTTGTGCATGTACAATCGGGGTGCTATCTCCACCAAGGTGTAGCACTGTTTTATTTGAAGACCGTGTTTTTAGTCCGCTAGATACTGGCATCACCCGCTCCAATTCAAATGGCTGATAAACATGAAACATAGTTGAATGTACAGACATTGTATGAGAGACAGATGCAATAGATAGTGTGGAAAAAAGAGTGCATGAAATAGTTGACATCTATATTGTTTAACTAAAATGGATAGCATGACATAATTTCACATATATGATGTCGATCTAAACTGGATGGCATAGCATAACATAATTCAAAGATATGATGAATAACTAAACAGGATCGCATGACATAATTCACCTACATGTTATCTAGGTAATCAGGATCGCAACATTTAATTCACATATGTGATTTATATGCTAAACATAGGGCATTCGATATGATGTCTAAACTAAGAACATTGTGTTGAATATTGTGTATATGATGTCTAAACTATGCAATGCAAGACACCGTATGCATGATATGAGTAGTATAACCATGCCAAGTTAGAGCATACACCTCAGTGGGGGAATAGGACTGCTCATCTTTCTCTGAATCCATCTCTAAGGAGGTATCGGGCCCCAACAAGAGATCTGCTTCGACAGGTAGCACTGTCTGCTCTGAAGGCCTTGTTTTCACTCCAGATTTTTCCATCTCCCACCCAAATGGCTGATTCACAGGAAGAGTAGTTTAATGTACAAACATTGTCGAAAAATGGAAATGTAATGAAGAAAAGGATGGGCAAGATATCATTCAAATATATGATGCCTGGTTAAACAGGATGACATTTCACATTTCACATATATTATGGCTGGCTAAAAGACATGAGACTGCATAATTCCCATATATGATATAGAAACTAAACAGGTGGCACTACAGAACATGTCTAAACTAAGCAGATGACATATATGATGTCAAAAGTAGGCACCGCAAGGCAACATATGCATGATATGACTCACATCATCATGCCAAGGTAGAGAAAACACCTTGGGGGGTAAATAGGAGTGGTCAGCAGCGTCTGAATCCGCCTCAGAACAGATATATTCCTCTGGATTACAATCTGGAGAGGGGTGGGGAGGGTTTGCCATTGAACCCACCATGGAGCGATGTCTGCATGACATTGTATTGCCGCGCAAAACTCTTCTCTTTTTCTCTACATGTTCAGTATGACTGTGTACAATATCTGACATGCATACGAAAAAAATATGGTGAGATTATGTAAGGAGAGCATGCAGAAATTTAGAGTGATGGTAACAACCAGTGGATCGACGTTTTTTCGTTGAACCAAAATATCCCTAATGGATCGACGTGAATGAATAGTAATAAGTGATGCAACAAGTGTACAACCTCTTTGCCGTAGCCATGTCGACCTCAGCATCATTGGGTTGGTCGCTGAAGCAGTTGAGGCAGAGGTGGTTGTCGGAGGTGTGGAGGAAGATCTGAGGAATCTGTAGACGGCGTCCAGGGCACTGCTCTGTTGTGATGGATCATTCTATCGTTGGAGCAGCTCCGGTGAGCCGTAAGACGTCAATGCTGAAGCAGCACAAGATAGACATCGTCAATCTCAAGTGGGATTCTAATAGCATCTCCAATAGATGATGTAAAATGGATGTAAATTAACATCACCAAAAACCACCTGACTACAACAGATGAGGTAAAAATTGTTGACTCTGAACTTAACTGTCGAAACTGAAATTTACTGTGGAATCTGAATGCTACTGTCGAAACTAAACGCAATGGTAGCAGAGTGGCACTTGACATGTAGTTTAGGGAGGGCCTGCAGTTAATCTTCAACATGCACCCCTGAGCCGCCAGCAATCACCGGCCGAACCTCCGGCCCCAGCGCCGCCTCGCCGCCCCGAAACAACTCGCCACTGCCACCCCGGCCAGCCCTCTAGGCCCCCCGTCCCCCACCCTGAACCCTAAGATAGATAGTGGGGTACCTCTCCGCGAGCCCCCGTCCCCGCTGCGGGTGGTTCTTCCTTAACTCTGGCGAGCCCCCCCAACCACTAAAAATCGACTGACCCAAAAGTTGATTCAGTCGACTGAAGTGTGGCTTAATCGGAGAGGAGCAGCAGCACGAGTGAGGGGGAGAGCAGCAGCAGCAGCGCGAGCGAGCGAGCGAGAGCTGGAGCAGCAGCAGCAGCAGATCCGGCTAGTATGGACGCCGCTGCCGAAGGGGCCTCGCACTGGGGGAGAGCCGCCGTGGACATGTCGCCCGCGGCGCCGGCTTCAAGGTAGCCGCTCCATGGGTGTGCGGAATGGAGCACCGTTGGCGCCGGGAGGTTGAGTTAAGGAGAAGGTGCGATGCGATGAGTGTACAACCTCTTTTGTGGTGCCGAGTAGGCCTCGTCTTCGTCCGATGAGTCGGTGAGGATGCTACAGTTCCAGTGGAGCAGGTTAAGGCGGCGCTGTGGGGATAGAATAGCCGCGATAGATGAGGTGATCGTCGGAGCAGCTCCTTGGAGGTGGAGGACGGGGCAGCTGAACCGGAGGGATGGCGAGATGGACGACGGATCCTCATCCGGGGAGGTGGACGAGGGACGTCGAGCTGTTGCGGTGAACAACGTCGTCGGGGAAGAGGCTCCGGCTATGCAATGGTGACGTGGCGGATGGAGGAGGGTGGGGTTTCGCTGCTGGAGCGGAGAGGTTATGGCGGCCTCGGATTTCGAATGGCGAAAAGGAGGCGATGGGAGGGGGTGAAGCATGACTTAGGGACACGCTTTTCCAAAATGTAGGGTGTGTTACAAAAGTACACCCCACCGATTTGAACTAGCGGCCCTTTCAGCTCAGGGTTAGAAGGGGGATTTCGCGTGTCGGGATTTGGCAGCTGGAGGGAGTTTTCGCGCGTGTTGTAATTTCGGAATAGCAAGGCGCGGGTTGTGAAGGTGCCAGTTTTGGGAGCACGATATTTGAATTTTCGAGATATAACAAGACGCGGCTTGAATTTTAGGGACAAGCCTAACGTGTAGTAATATTGTACTTGTACGTACCAAATCAATTCGCACTTCCCTCAACCAAAAAGAAAACGAAAAAATAAAACTATTCACACCTCACAAAGAGAGAGTCTTGCCCCATTTTACTATACAAATGCTATTCAAAGATACTCCCTCATTCCATCTATATAGGGCCTAATGCGTTTTTCGATGCTAACTTTGACCAAATATTAGAGCAATGATATATGATATGCAACTTACACAAAGCACACCGTTAAATTTGTCTGTGAAAGGTTCTTTCAATGATATAATTTTCACATTGTGCATGTCATGTACTATTAATCTTGTCAATAGTCAAAGGCGGTCTTAAAAATCTCATTACGCCCTACATAGATGGAAGGAGGGAGTATGAATCCATGTTATGTCCGATTAATGTTTTTCGCTTGCTGTATAATGCATGTAACCTACTCATACCAACATTTAAGTGCATTACAAATGTCTATACTACAGCTGCAATTAGAACTAAATTTGAATTCGTTTCTATATTTCAATAAGAATGTACAATCATGATTGTTGCCAACTTCAACCATCATAGTTTCGTTTCTATCCGCCAGATATAAATCGGACGACCTATAATGCAGGATGGCAGGCACACCATCATCAACAACTCCGTTTTTTATAAGAGTAGAGATAAAATATATTAAATGTAGTATAACATGTTCATAACCACACCATGTGTATCACCGTTATATATATTCACACATGCGTCGGTTTGAAACACTATGATAAATTCTTCAAATATACGAATTCACTTTTTATAATGAAGTATATATGATCTCTATTCGTCTTTTACACCCACACAACCCTCTTATCTTTGTATCTAGCGCTAACTTTCTCTTGTGCATGCACACGCCCGCATCCCTCTCACCCTCCCTCAGCATTCTCTAGCTCCATCGCGCAAATTCGTCTTTTCACTTTAGGTCGTTCACCCACGGTGTGTGTAGGCCCCCCAACTCCTTCTTTACGGCACACATCGATCGATATGCCTCTCTAGCCAGGTGTGCCTAGCACAAACACAAGCTTCCCCTCTTCTCTTGTCACTGTCCATGCCTCACTCCCACCACTCTTTTCATCGTTCTCGTACTCGCACACTCCTCCCCCCTCGATATAGTATGCCTCTCGTACCACCTCCTACATGCATCCCTCTCGTACTCGCACACTCCTCCCCCCTCCATCGTGCCTCATTAGCTTCTAACACACACATGCATGTATACCGATCGATCTCCCAACATATACCTAGATCGACTTTAACTACCCCCCCCATCGATCGACGTACCTCACAAGTTATGTCTCTCCTTTCTCTAACAAAGGGCGATTGATCTTCCTATGTAGTTACGTCTGCTTACCATAGCCACATTGCCCCCCTCATCATTCGTGCATGCCTCTTGACCCGTCTCTCACATGCACGTGCACAGACAACAAGCAACCATCTCCTCTCTTATTGATATTGCGGGCGTGCCCTCCATTTGTCTAGAAAGACTATCCCACCATTTGTTAGAAGCAACTCCACTACCACCCCCTCCAACACTCTAGCTCTGTCTCTCTCCCAACCTTATTCCTCTCCTGCACATATGCATGGATGCCGATCGATCTCCCTTAATACATGAGGCAGATCGATCTCCTTAATACATGAGGTAGGCCTCTCTCCTCCTCCACACATATACCAACCATTGTACCTCTATAGTTAATTGGGCCTCCCTCTTCCCCCACCACACACCGATAGTCGAGCACTGTAGGTAGGTATCCATGACACAGAGACAAACTGCACATGTCCCATCTCACGTTCCAGTAGGCCAGCCACTCTATATCTTAGACGTGGGCACACACAAATTCGATGGCACTCTTTATCGATCGCAAGCGCACACACACACACACATCATCCCTCTCTTCAATTCTATGGACACCTCAAGCCGATGATACCTCCACTCTCTTCTCATGGATCGCCCCCTCTATATGTATGTTATATCTAGGACTTTATTTCACACACATTGCATATGTTACATTTTTTGATTGACCCCCCCCCCCCAAAAAAAACTCTCAAGAACCCACACACTATATATCTCTAGGGTTGTATCTCTCTCACACAACCCCACGTAGGTGGTGTACGTATACAAGAAGAGAATAGGTGCACCGTGAACGTACTCACGCTTCGTGCCCATCCACACCCGCGCGAGTACACGATGGAGCTCATCTCTTTACGAAATGGCAGCCCACGTGCTAATTTGAACGCCTGTAGCAGTTTTTTTACCTAGGGAGGTCGTGTACCACGCGTGCACGAAACGAAGTTCGACTTGACGCGTTGCCCCGTTATTTTTAAATAAAGTTATAGCGCTCAATGGCAGTATGTACACAGAATATAAAACGATTTTTATGTAGAAAAAGGTAGTCTGCTCACTATATACAATGGAGCCTGCCTGCCTGGTTTGTCACTCTACAGAGTATCTCACACAAGGCTGCGGTGGCCTCTCTCTCTCACTGTTGGTCACTGATCCGGCTGCATCACGTTCGCCGGGGGAAAGGGAGTGCGGTGGCCTCTCTCTCTCACCGTTGGTCACTGATCCGGCCGCATCCCGTCCGTCGGGGGAAAGGGAGGAAGTGCATCATTTCTCTGTTCGACGGCGCCGACGCAGCACGTCCCAATCTACGGTACAGGCCGTTCTCTCTGACCAAGCTCCGGCGCGGCAGGGCCTACGCCACCTGCTTGTAGATTCCGCCCGCCGCCGCTCACCTAGTTACATCCCGACGACCTCCAGGTATCCCCTCCGGCCTTGCTCCACTGCCCGTCTTCCCATGTTGCTGCATGTGGATCTTCCATAGTTCTTTGCCCAAAACGTAGCTCATCCGGCATACTTTCCATATTGCATTCTCGTCCTCACACCGTTTTAGACAAACACAACCGTGTTGTTATCTTCCCTTAGGACAAGGAATATGCTTCTTTTTTTGTCGTCGCATGTGTCATCAACTGTTATTGGCCAGTAATTGTTTCCTTTCTACCTCTTTTTTGCAAACAGGGCTATCCATTTCACCTCGTTGCTATTGCGACCTTTTGGTGAACTGCACAAATCACTTTTTTCTTAAGAGTGTTTTGTGCGGTTGTACTAAAATGTCACACGGGCAATATCTCTACATTTCAGTGCGACTGCATAAAGGGAGATTGGTTTTGCACTATCCTCCTCATCCAACTCCTAGCCTAATCTTCTCCAACTAGTTAGTCTTAAGAGAGACTACAAAGGTGACCGACTTCTATTTGTGTGTTTATTGTTTCATCAGCAGTCCTCTATTATCGTAATCACACTTAATATCTTTGGAACAGGGACGCTCAACTCTATTTTAGTGGAACTGCACAAAATGTTCGAAATGTTGCATGCTCCTGACAGCTACTTTTTCCCCAACATGCCTTGTTGATTTAGACAGAGCTGGGGGACGTTGCTGCCAATGAAAGCATGGATCAATTTTAACTTAACACCTTCTCACAACTCTGTCTTCAGTTGTGATGTAATTATTAGCTCTGATCTGCTAATAATTGATATGCATTAGCAAGGAAGTTAGTTTTTTATTGTTTCCGAAAGAGCATCGATGGCAAGACAAGCAAAACAAAACTGAAAGCTCACACCATTGTACAATTTCATGTCGCTGGAAAATTATTTGTATAGTACGTAAATTATGTAAACAAATGATGGAATCTTGATAGCATTGCCAGAAGCCTCTTCATCATCCGGGTCCATATGCCCTGCACAAAATTATCCTCCTTCATTCCTAAATATTTATCTTTTTACAAATTTCAAATGGGCATATTTTAGAGTGTAGTTTCACTCATTTTTCTTCGTATGTGTACTCCCTCCATTCCTAAATATTCTATTCGTCTTTCTAGAGATTTCAACAAGTGACTACATACGGAGCAAAATGAGTGAATCTACACTCTAAAATATGTCTATATACATCCGTATGAGCCAGTCCATTTGAAATGTCTAAAAAGACAAATATTTGAGTAGTCACTCGTCGAAATCTCTAGAAAGACAAATACTCTGGAGTATATTTAAGAACTAAGGGGGTAGTGCACAACCGCATGGGAGACTCAGCCCGGTTGTTGCGCCGCATTAATAGTGAGTAATGAGCAGTCAAATCGTAAGCCCCACCTTTCCCACTGTAATTTGCTCTGAAGAAGCAACCATCAATACTCTCTTCTTTGAATCCGCTCATACTACTCCATCCGTCACTGTTTATACAGCGCGCTTCAGAAAAAATAAAAAAGATCTGTGGGACCAAGGCGACTAGCGATCGGACAAAAAAATAGAATTGGTAGTTATAGCACGGCGTCTATTACTAGAGGGAATAATGCATACACACATGCATGCAGTGCTTCCACCCAGGGTACACACTTGCATGCACTTACTCCACTCCATAGTAGTACAGTACATGGAGAGAAAATTGTGGACTTGATTGCGGTTACCACACCCTAATTAATTGAGCATTAAACCAAACACGTCTAAAGTCTCTCTGGTGGTGGAAATGCATTGAGAGAAATGCATCATAATGAAGCACGCCCTGTAAACTGTGACGGGGGGAGGAGTAGTATGAAGGTGCAAAACCAAGTACGCGTATGGCCAGTCGGTCAACGCACGTCCTGTTGGCATATCACTGACATGTGGGATAGGAGTGTGAGCAAACCAATCTCAATTGACCGCAAAGAGCCAACCCGTCATTCCTTGAGAGAGACGAGGAGCGAGAACACACAGACGGGCTCGCACGGAGGCCAAGATATATTCGAGCATGGTTGGTTGATTGATATCATTCATTACATGTTGGGCTGCCGTTTTCCGCCCTTCTCCGGAATAAACGTGTACTTTATCAGAGATAAAAAAATAAGAGTACAGACGCTCCACCATGTGGTTCTAGTAGTAGTACTACTCGTACTACTACGCTTGGCTCTTTGCCTCTTCGTGAAGTCGAACAATTATGGTACTCCGCATGTTGGGTACTACGGTGTATGCCTCCGACAATCTGACACCGAATGGACTGATGCATGTCCACCGAGTGTAGGTTGCATTAGTCAAAAGGCGTAAGCGAGCTTCACCTTGTCCTGCAAGCTTCTCCTCGTTCTGCGAGTTGACGGGACACACCAAAAAGTAGTGCTAGTCCATACTCCCTCCTTTCCGGTTAATATGGCTTAATCTTTTTTGCGGGTAAATGAGAGAGCTTTATTCATATATAAGCATTCTTAGGACGATCAGCCAAGACACTGGTTACTAGGAAGCGAGGTACCCCGCAAAAAAAGAAGTAGGAAGCGAGGTGTTTCATCAAGCCAGCTCTCGGCCACATTCAAAGTGCAGAAAGCACGGTTCGCACGAAGATGTGCCACAAGGTTTGCTGACCTGTCTACAAGTTGAATAACAAAAAAAGAGGAAATATTACCGAGCGCTACTATTTGTAACAGGATATGAGCCAGAATTAAGCGAGAATTGTGGCGAGTGGTCCATGCAATCAACTTCCATTATCACATGCGAGAACCCTCAAAGAGAACCAAATGTGTTGAAGATTTCTTTATCACATTTTAAAATTATAATAAGAGTGCAGACGCTCCTCCATCCGGTTCCTACTACTAGTATAGTACGTACCTTTATATACTATAGTAGTAGTACTAGTAAACTTTGCGCTTGGCTGTTCGCCTATTCGGGGAGTCGAACAATAATAACACTAGTAGTATAGTGTATGCTTCTGGCAATCTGACACCGAATTAACTGTTGCACGTCCACCGCTTTAGCGAGGGAGAGCTTGCATTAGTCAAAAGTTTCTCCTGGTCCTGCGAGCCACCGCGCACAAGCTTCTCCCGTCCTGCAACCTTCTCCTCGTTCGGCAAGTTGACAGGACACAACAAATTAATGCTAGTCCATACTGCCTCCTCTCCGGTTAATATGGCTTAATTTCAAACAAGATAAATACATTGTCTGTCACTGTATATTTGGAAAAATATGGTGAGTGTACTTCATAATACACTCATTGAGCTCAATATATATATTTTCCGGTGTTTATACGGTCACTAGCTCACCCTGACTGGGTATGGGTGTGCATGCACGTGTAGGTTGAGCACTTGAGTGTGACCGTGTGTGTTCAGTCGTGTGCTTGGACATGCATGCATTAGGGCATCGCGCGCGTTTTTGCGTCCATGTGTACGTGTGACTGTTGCATACACGTAGGGGGAGTACGTGTAGGGGCCACTAAGGAGCAGTCAAATCACACAGTAAGTTAGTCGGAAGAAGCAACCATCATTTCACTCTTGAATGACATGTACGCAATATAAAATGGTTGATATGGAGAGAAAAAGAAAACGACTATATATACACTAGCAGGAGCCTAAGCTACAAGCCTGCTTGCTTAGGTTGGTCTCTTCACAAGCATAGAATGATAGGCCTGATCCCACAGCTGGGGGAAGGGAAAAATGTTCTGCGTAGACGCGGTCGACATCGGCGAGGGAGAAAACCACAGTCGGTGCGTCCCAATCGGGGGTCACCGCGGTATGGGCCGATGCCGCGTCCCAATTGCCCTTCTAGCTACAGCCCGGCGTCCCAAGTAGTCCATCTTCCTTTTGGAGCTGGCTTGCTCCACTGCCGTAGCTCCTTCTCCATGTCGATCTTTCTCTACTTCTACCGGCTTCTACTTGTGATGAGTTTATGTCTCATGAACTAGTGCCAGTACTGTTATTCTAATCACACTTCTTCAATATCTTTGCTAGCAGGCATGCTCAGGTCAATTTTAGTGGAATTGCACAAAAGCATCGTATGATCCGAGGGTGCCAGCCATCTTTCCTTCGACAGGTTCTACCTGGCCAGGAAATTAAATCGTGTTTAGGGTTTAGGGTATAAGTCGTTGTGACCCCATCACTAGTTTTTCTTTCGTACACGCTCTCACAACTTTTTTCTTTAGTTGTGAAGTAAATATTGGCTATGATCTGTGAATCATTGAGATGCATCAACATGCGTGTTAGTTTTCCTTTGTATTTGATGGAATGTTGTAACGGGGCATCCTTGGAATAGGAATGAAAATGGAGTGGAAAGTTTCCGTTTTTCCGGAGAAAGAATGGAAACAGAGAGAAACTAACGTTTTGTTTCGTTGGATCGCGCCATCGAGCAAAACCAACGTTTAAATCACCTCTGTCATGTTCGTGTCTCACCCTCCTCCATGGCTCAACCCGACACGGTCGCTCAGCATGCCACTCACTGCAAACCGAGTATACGATAACTTTCCCACCTGCTTGTTGATGGATCGCGCCATGGAGTACTCGCACTACTAGAAGAGATTGGCGAGTTGGGGGAGGACAGCTAGCTCTAGCACGGACTCCCAAGAACTTTTTACATGCATGTTGTAGCCGGCTATTGCAACCTTTGAACGCGGAGCAGCCGCGTGCACCCGGAAGCGGCGCGGGCGACGCTCTCTCGACCGGCGCGCCGCTTCAATGCTGGCGCCAGTGAGAGGTCGCGTCCGCTCTGGCCGGGCATGAATGTGGCACTGACCGTTTCGGACGGGAAGCACGCGCGGGTGATGAAGAGGGTTCGGGTTGGTCAGGACCGACCGTGGCAGCGGTCCGGACGTGCGCAAACAAGAGATGATGTACGTTAATATTGCTGCGTATATAATTAACAACGTAAATAATGTTCCCGTTGACAAATATGATTGAAGATGGAGATGGAAATGAAATTTTACGTAAACACGGATATGCATGTCTATATTTATGTGTGTGTGCGCGACGACTCTCGCGACCCGCAAGCGGGGGCGTGTTTTTAATCGAGTTTTCTTTCTTGGTATGTTAGAAAATCAGTTTGTCTAATTCAGATCTAGATGTTATTTAAGGATATCACATCTAAGCTCCCACAAGTATATAATGTAGCAACAAGAAACAAAAAAACTAGGAAAAAATAGACCATAAACAAAGTGGATATCAACTTAGGGTTTGCACTCTCCACACGCTCGCCGCACTAAATATATGTTACACGCTGGAGGCTCAGCGTTCATTTGCTAGGGTTTGCTATATTCACAGTCTCTCATCCTCTCTTCACCAGATCTAAACAAGACTGCGTTGGCCTCTTGTCTCTCTCTCCCCCCTCACAGCTGGTGAAGGAGGCGTCCGTATCCCGTCGCACCGGGAAGGGGAGGAGGTGGAGCGTTCACTCTATCGCCTTCGGCGAGGGAGGCAATCCACTATTGGCTGCGTTGTTCTCTTTCACCCAGCGCCTGTGCGGGAGGGCCACCGACCCCTTCTTCCTCGCTGTCGTACGTAGTGTGGGTAGATCCGGCCTCCCGCCGCACGCCTTGCCACGTGCCGACGACCCTAAGGTATAAGTTTCTTTGAAACCGTCGTTTCTCTAGCTGCATGTGGATCTTTTTCGATCTGTAGTTGAATCTAGGTCTTGGTTCAAAGAGGAAAGAATGGTGCGGTGGCCTGGAGCAAGAATCTAGGACGTGGTTCAATGAGGAAAGGAGGGGCGGAAAGTAGTATAGACTGGCTATCCAGCCGCTTCATAGGTTGAAAATGGAAAAGGGGGGGGGGTAACCCAGTACACACATATGTAAGGAACTGATCTCTTTGTTGAAAAGGGAAAGAAACTGGGGGTCGGGTAGTTTGGGTAGGACTAGATTTGCTGCCCTCACATAGGAAGAAGGTTCAAAGAGAACAAATATGGGACCAGTGCATATATGCTGCTTGGCTACATACTCTGCATCACCCATTTATACGTGTGGACACACATGGTGCTGGCATGTCCCATACAACTATTTTTCTGTTGCTAATCTAAGAATGCCGCCGTAAAATTGAAGCAATGCCACTGTTAAAAGTAAATTGCATTTTTTAACAAATGTTGTTTCAAGAAAATGTCTGTTAATCTGAATCAATGCAACCGTTTTAGAAATGCTACTGTCCTACTTTGTTTTCCATCCAAGATAAGTTAGATGATTCTTTCTGTCACCGTTTGTTTCATCCTCCTTTATCGGCAAGTAATTGTTTCCTTTTTTGCCTCTGTTCAAACAGGGGTATCGATTCAACTTGTTGCTATTGCGACATTTTGCTTCGCTACTCACACTTATGTTTTAAGAGTGTTTTGTGCAGTTCAACTTGAATGTCACATCGGTGACTTTGCTTAATTTTGGTGGAACTGCACAAAAGGAGATCGAGATTTGTTTCCAGTCTTCGTGGCGAGTTGTTTCAAATCTTGGTCTCAACCACATGATGTGCATTGTGCTTTGAGATGTTGTGCTACTTGTGTTTGGTACTGTTTTAAATAAATGTTGAATTGAAGCTATTGTATTGCTGTCTTTTCCCATTAAGTAGTGAACAAAAATGGGACCAACCCAGACATGATGCTTGTTGCTTTGTTACAACAAATTCAACATCACCCCCTTTATAAGCCAGTAATTGATGCCACTCTCAGAATTAACTACTGAATCTTATTTCAAAACTGCAACACTTGTCAGGGATTGGCGGGATTACCATTTTTGTGGCCGCATGTTTCATCCTCCTTTATTAACCAGTAATTGATTCCTTTTTTGCATCTGTTTAAACATGGATATCTATTCAACTTGTTGCTATTGCGATATTTTGCTTCTCTACGCGAAACATTTTGCTTTATTTCAGTGCAACTGCACAAAACGAGATTGGATTTCCTATTCGTGTTGGCAGATTCGTATTTTATCTTGTGCGTCTCATGAAAGGTCAGTACAGGCCTTCATCCACATCATTGTGCAGTGTGCTTTGAGATGTTGTGCTACTTGTATTGGTATTGTTTTAAATAAATGTTCAATTGAAGCTATTGTATTGCTGTCTTTTCCCATTAAGTAGTGAACAAAAATGGGACCAACCCAGACATGATGCTTGTTGCTTTGTTACAACAAATTCAACATCACCCCCTTTATAAGCCAGTAATTGATGCCACTCTCAGAATTAACTACTGAATCTTATTTCAAAACTGCAACACTTGTCAGGGATTGGCGGGATTACCATTTTTGTGGCCGCATGTTTCATCCTCCTTTATTAACCAGTAATTGATTCCTTTTTTGCATCTGTTTAAACATGGATATCTATTCAACTTGTTGCTATTGCGATATTTTGCTTCTCTACGCGAAACATTTTGCTTTATTTCAGTGCAACTGCACAAAACGAGATTGGATTTCCTATTCGTGTTGGCAGATTCGTATTTTATCTTGTGCGTCTCATGAAAGGTCAGTACAGGCCTTCATCCACATCATTGTGCAGTGTGCTTTGAGATGTTGTGCTACTTGTATTGGTATTGTTTTAAATAAATGTTCAATTGAAGCTATTGTATTGCTGTCTTTTCCCATTAAGTAGTGAACAAAAATGGGACCAACCCAGACATGATGCTTGTTGCTTTGTTACAACAAATTCAACATCACCCCCTTTATAAGCCAGTAATTGATGCCACTCTCAGAATTAACTACTGAATCTTATTTCAAAACTGCAACACTTGTCAGGGATTGGCGGGATTACCATTTTTGTGGCCGCATGTTTCATCCTCCTTTATTAACCAGTAATTGATTCCTTTTTTGCATCTGTTTAAACATGGATATCTATTCAACTTGTTGCTATTGCGATATTTTGCTTCTCTACGCGAAACATTTTGCTTTATTTCAGTGCAACTGCACAAAACGAGATTGGATTTCCTATTCGTGTTGGCAGATTCGTATTTTATCTTGTGCGTCTCATGAAAGGTCAGTACAGGCCTTCATCCACATCATTGTGCAGTGTGCTTTGAGATGTTGTGCTACTTGTATTGGTATTGTTTTAAATAAATGTTCAATTGAAGCTATTGTATTGCTGTCTTTTCCCATTAAGTAGTGAACAAAAATGGGACCAACCCAGACATGATGCTTGTTGCTTTGTTACAACAAATTCAACATCACCCCCTTTATAAGCCAGTAATTGATGCCACTCTCAGAATTAACTACTGAATCTTATTTCAAAACTGCAACACTTGTCAGGGATTGGCGGGATTACCATTTTTGTGGCCGCATGTTTCATCCTCCTTTATTAACCAGTAATTGATTCCTTTTTTGCATCTGTTTAAACATGGATATCTATTCAACTTGTTGCTATTGCGATATTTTGCTTCTCTACGCGAAACATTTTGCTTTATTTCAGTGCAACTGCACAAAACGAGATTGGATTTCCTATTCGTGTTGGCAGATTCGTATTTTATCTTGTGCGTCTCATGAAAGGTCAGTACAGGCCTTCATCCACATCATTGTGCAGTGTGCTTTGAGATGTTGTGCTACTTGTATTGGTATTGTTTTAAATAAATGTTCAATTGAAGCTATTGTATTGCTGTCTTTTCCCATTAAGTAGTGAACAAAAATGGGACCAACCCAGACATGATGCTTGTTGCTTTGTTACAACAAATTCAACATCACCCCCTTTATAAGCCAGTAATTGATGCCACTCTCAGAATTAACTACTGAATCTTATTTCAAAACTGCAACACTTGTCAGGGATTGGCGGGATTACCATTTTTGTGGCCGCATGTTTCATCCTCCTTTATTAACCAGTAATTGATTCCTTTTTTGCATCTGTTTAAACATGGATATCTATTCAACTTGTTGCTATTGCGATATTTTGCTTCTCTACGCGAAACATTTTGCTTTATTTCAGTGCAACTGCACAAAACGAGATTGGATTTCCTATTCGTGTTGGCAGATTCGTATTTTATCTTGTGCGTCTCATGAAAGGTCAGTACAGGCCTTCATCCACATCATTGTGCAGTGTGCTTTGAGATGTTGTGCTACTTGTATTGGTATTGTTTTAAATAAATGTTCAATTGAAGCTATTGTATTGCTGTCTTTTCCCATTAAGTAGTGAACAAAAATGGGACCAACCCAGACATGATGCTTGTTGCTTTGTTACAACAAATTCAACATCACCCCCTTTATAAGCCAGTAATTGATGCCACTCTCAGAATTAACTACTGAATCTTATTTCAAAACTGCAACACTTGTCAGGGATTGGCGGGATTACCATTTTTGTGGCCGCATGTTTCATCCTCCTTTATTAACCAGTAATTGATTCCTTTTTTGCATCTGTTTAAACATGGATATCTATTCAACTTGTTGCTATTGCGATATTTTGCTTCTCTACGCGAAACATTTTGCTTTATTTCAGTGCAACTGCACAAAACGAGATTGGATTTCCTATTCGTGTTGGCAGATTCGTATTTTATCTTGTGCGTCTCATGAAAGGTCAGTACAGGCCTTCATCCACATCATTGTGCAGTGTGCTTTGAGATGTTGTGCTACTTGTATTGGTATTGTTTTAAATAAATGTTCAATTGAAGCTATTGTATTGCTGTCTTTTCCCATTAAGTAGTGAACAAAAATGGGACCAACCCAGACATGATGCTTGTTGCTTTGTTACAACAAACTCTGCATCACCCCCTTTATAAGTAGATGGAAGCACATACTGTTGTTTCGCCCACTCTCCCCTGGAACTGTTTATGCTTTTCGTTAATCTAATGCCGCTGGTAAAATTAAGCAATGCCACTCTCAGAATTAATTAACTACTGAATCTTAGTTCAAAACTGCAACACTTGTTAGGAATGGTACTATCCTACTTTGTAGTTCTTTCTACATGTTTAACCAAGGTATTGTTAAGATAATGTCTCTGTTAAAATGAATCAGTTGCATTGTTTTAGGAATGGTACTTTTCTACTTTGTCGTTCTTTATACATGTTGAAACAAGGCATTGTTAAGATAATATCTCAGTCAATATGAATGAATCACACTGATGGAGAATTGCTACTCTCCTGCTTTGTTTCCCATTAAGATAAAGTAGATCAATAGATGCTTTTCTTCTGGGAGTACACGTCATCAACCGTTATTTCTCAGTAATTGTTACCCATATACCTATTGTTGCTCGGTTTTATTCCTCCTTCGATTTTAGTTGAATTGCACAAAATGATCCAATGTGTCCAAGGCAAACTGCTGCATTAGTGGGTCCATTTGGTCGTTCCACTTTGTAGGAAAGAAGCAGTCATTGTTTGCGCTACATTACAGAAGGAATGACCGAGAATCTTTACAGAGTATTATTAGACACCGGTGACATGACTAGTCTGCAGAGACCATTGGCAATTTAACAACACGTGGAGTGCCGTGGGCAAAAAGTGCCCAAACAAGTACAAGAAGCTATGATAGGACGATCATAGGCATTACATATTTTCAATGGGAAAAGCTTTTCAAAGTTTAATCATTGATGTTAGCAAGAAGACGTTAGTTTAATATATTGGAATTGGAAAACCTTGTGAAAATTTGCTCATTGATGTTAGCCAGAAGACATGCATTTGATATTTTTGTGTGGGACGCCCTTGCTGTGAGTAGCGTCGAGTGTTTTTTCCTATTCCTGTGTTCAGTTTAGAAGTAAATAGTAACTCTGCTGAGATATTCCCGTGTTAAGAGTTTGTTCTGAATATTCTCTATGTAATGCCAGGCCTTGTGTTTGATTGCAAAGTTGAGCTTGAAATGTTGTGGCATGCGACATCACGAGCTGTTCACCGTGCCTCCTGAGAATAATGCTGCGTATTGTTTTGCATGTCGATCTAATGACAGTGATTTGCTTGTTAAGAAGATCATCCTCTTCTGCTGTTTCCGTGCTTAAGAAGTTCATCGTCTGATGTTTCACTCATAGCCTATACGACAAGTCGGGTAGGTTAGACGTGAAACCAAATGATCTTCCGACCAACTCATGATATTAGGCCGTGATTGGATCGTCGTTTTCCAACCAAAACCGCTTGTAAAACTGACGCTTGTAAATTAAAGCAGATGGTCTCGGGGCGAAGGCGCTTGGTTGGTCGATTTCTACTAGTAAAATATCAGAAGTACTTCACACACGATAAAAACGCTGAATGACACTCGGACGATTGCTAATCCAGCCGTTAGCTGCTATTTCAGCCTTGCCCATGGATGGCATGATACACACATCGTGCATGTATCGTCTGGTAATGTCGTCCATATAGAAGTGCTCGTAAAATATACACTGGTCTCTCAAATTACACGTGTAATCCGCCGGTTTTACTTACAGACCTTGTGCCCTCGGTTTCATTACGCTGTATTTTACGCGTTGTTTTCGATGACGAGTAAATTATACTTGTATGTTAATACAGGTTTGAAATAAACCGAAGCTCCCAAGCGCGGCCTTACCATTTCATGCCGTCTCAGTTTCTCGAAGGTTCTCATAGGTGTCCGATGATCCTGGTTTCCTGAATGAGCAGCGGGCGCTGTATCAGACCATCTGTAGGGCCCGCGAGGCCCTCTCCGTTGTCCTTCGAGTTGTTGCGCTCGTCGTGGCGCCGAGCATTTTTAACATCGTCAACGAACATGAGGATTCAGGAGATGACTTTATTTTGACTGGATGACACTAGGGACCCACTAGGGCCATAGCCATATGCACGCAAGTGCCTCCTTATTATGTACAACTATATTTTTTTTCTTTCTCCTGGTTTCCTGACATCATGGTCCCACACCATTGTCAACCTATGTAGTCAAAATAAACGAGAGAATTGCACAAGGTGCAGCTGACAGCTGGGACCAAGCAGCTCGAGCAGTATTTGGGTTTTTGAGACGTGAGCACTGCAGAGTTTTTCTTGGCGATGATTTCATTGTTGTTCAGAGGAGAGCAGGGAATTAACTGGGCGGGCTATGGCTCGTCTAGCCCAGGCCAGATATCCAGCCCAGATACTAATTTTTTCAAGATGAAAATGGCTAGCCCAGCTATACGTCTTTTTGAGGAATACCCAGGCAAGGTCAACTTGTTATTCTCCGCCCCGCTGGGCTGCAAATCTTTCCTAGGAGGGATGCATTAGGCTTAACAGGAAAATGGGCTTTAAAAATAATAAATGAGATGTAATTATAAAAACTAGGCAGTAACTATAAAAAATGCACCAAACACGAAATTAGTTTATAGAATATTATTTATGGATTTTGAAAATCATAAATTTTCATTGTTGCGCGCGCAATGTTTCGTTGGATTTTTACATAATACAAATTTATATTTAATCTGACTAGAAATTTTGGGATAATTTTTTTTCGAATCCCATCAAAATGTGGGAAATTTTATTGAATTATGTCTTCAACGGTTGGTTGAAATTATTAATCATTGTCCTAGCTAGAAAATGGGTTGTACTTTTAACAAACTATAAATGGGCTGTTGTAAATTCCATCAGAATTCAAAAATGGGTTGTACATTCTTACAAAATGCAAATGGGCTAAAAGTTCTGTGCCACACACTTGTAGGCCTACTAAGTGATGCGTCCCCTAAAAAAATAAGTTGACGAGTATGCAAGGCATTGTCAAGTTATTATAGTCAACACACGGTTCTAGCAGCAGTGGCCGTTGGATGTCTGTCCAACAGATGTCGTGCTTCTTCTTCAATCTCAGATATTCTTAGCTTCGGCCGCCCAAAAAATGATTCCTCCCCCTCACATCTGGGGCGCACCGTTTCGGAGACTGACCTATGGGCCTACTAAGTTGGAGCGTACCAAGGGCTTTGTCAACTTAGTCAATATAAATGATTCTAGCTTCAGTGACCGTACGATGTCCATCCAATGGCCGTAGTGCTTCTTCAACCTCTGGTCTTCTTGGTCCAGCCGCCCAAAGCAGCGCTGGTCGTGCCGCCTGCTCCTGCCTCCCGTGGCCGGCTGTGCTGCCGCGGAGGCCTCACCGCCCCCATACTACTCCCACCGCTGGCCAGGCCATCCCTCCACTCACCCACACCCCCTGTTATTCTGTGGCGACGGCAGCCTCACACCGCAGCCGAACCAGTGAACGCTCGTACTCCTCTCCGCATGGGCATCCACTGCCGCGTCTTGCCCGGCTCCGCGTCGTCCCCTCCCTAGGCCTCGCCATCGTCCACCGCCGTGGTGCTCTCGGCGCGGCGTGGTCAATGTGGTCAACGACCGACTTCCATCGGAAGAGTACTATACGTGGAGAGGCTGACAGCTGGGTCCAAGGCAGCCGCAAGGAAGTGCCTCCTTATTACGCGGAAAATAATTATTCCTCCACCTGACAGCGGGGACCCACTGGATGGTCCACCAGTATTTTGCGAAAAAATCATTTCCCCCTGACTGCTGGGACCCACCGGACGGGCCACCGTATTTCATGAAAAAAACCTTTCCCCCGCTGTCAGCTCGAACCCACCGGAAGTGCCTCCTTATTACGCACAAAAAAATGAATACTCCCCCGGCTAGATGGGACCCACCTTCGTGGGAGGCTGACTTGTGGGCCTACTAAGTTGACGGGGACGAAGGGCTTTGTCAACTTAGTCAATATGAACGATTCTAGCTCCAGTGACCGTATGATGTCCATCCAACGGCCGTAGTGCTTCTTCAACCTCTGGTCTTCTTGCTCCAGCCGCCCAAAGCAGCGCCGGTCGTGCCGCATGCTCCTGCCTCCCATGGCCGGCTGTGCTGCCATAGAGGCCTCACCGCCCCCTACTATTCCCACCGCTGGCCAGGCCCTGCGGCGACGGCAGCCTCACACCGCAGCAGAACCAGTGAACCCTCGTACTCCTCTCCGCGCGGGCTTCCAATGCCGCATCTTCCCCAGCTCCGCGTCGTCCCCTTCCTAGGCCTTGCCGTCGTCCACCGTCGTAGTCCTCTCCACTCGGCGTGGTCAACGTGGTCAAGGAACGACTTCCATCTGAAGAGTACTGTACATGCAGAGGCTGACAGCTGGGTCCACGTCCACAGCCCAGTTTTTTTTGTGATTTGCCAAGTAAGTTGCCTTGTCAGGCCTGTTGGGCTGCAAATCTTTCAAGACGAGGAGAGCTTTCATTCGGCTGGCCGAGAAAATGGCCCATCAATAATGAGAAATGGGCTGTACATTTTGAAAATACATCAAACCGGCAATTAGTTTCAAATATCTTTTTTTCATTTCAAGATTTGAAATTACATTAATTTTTATGCGTGGAGAATTGGTTGGATTTTATATTGATATACATTTATTTTTAAAATCAGTTTGAATGTGAGTCGAAATTTTGAGATTAAAAACAGTTCGGACCGCACCGAAATATGCAAAATTTCGTATAATTTTTTAACCGTGACCACAATATGGGCTGTAATGCTAACAAAAAGAATAAGGGCTCCAAAAAAAACCTTAAGAATTAGCAAATGGGCTATAAATTATTAGAAATAATGGCAGATGAGCTGTATGCTATTTTCCACAGATTTGAGGCTTTCCTAAAAAAAGGTTGATGCACAAGCACTAACTGTTGGATGTCCACCCAACGGCCGTCGTGCTTCTTCAATCTCTGCTCTTCCTGCTCCAGCCGCTCAAACAGGCGCCGGCGGGACTGCCTGCTGCCTCCTCCCCGCGGCCGGCTGTGCTGCCGCGCAGGCCTCAGTGCCCCACCATACTCCCATCGCTGGCCTAGCCATCCCTCTACTCACCCACACCTGCTGTTATTCTCCGGCGACGGCAGACGAACCAGTAAACCCTCGTACAGTCGTACTCCCCTCCGCGCGGGAAACAACTGCCGAGTCTTCCCTCCCTCCGTTTCGTCCCCTTCATAGGCCTCGCCGTCGTCCACCACCATGGTGCTCTCGGCGCGGCGTGGTAAATGTGGTCAACGACCGACTTCCATCGAAAGAGTACTGTGCGTGGAGACGCTGACAGCTGGGTCCACGGCCGCAGCAAGGAAGTGCCTCCTTATTACGCGCAAAATAATTATTCCTCCACTTGACAGTGGGGACCCACCGGACGGGCCACCGTATTTCGTGAAAAAAATGTTTCCCCCCTGACTGCTGGGACCCACCAGCTACACCTTCGCACGCAAGGAAGTGCGTCCAGGCAAAAAAAACAAAATGATTCGCCCCCTGACTGCTGGGACCCACCAGCTACATCTTTGCACGCAAGGAAGTGCATGACATTCGGGACCCACCTGGTCGAAGCGTACGTAGCGTTGTCATTCTGGTCGCGAACGTGTACGTACATATATACTGGTGGATGTAGAGGCGCGCACGTGTCGTAGTAGAGGCGCGCACGTAGCATGTACACGTACGAACAGCGGCCAGGGTGCAAGAAAGAAAATACAACCACGTATGTGTACATAAGGGCGGGGTCTCGAACGCCTACTCGCGCATATGTACGGCGAGGGCTCGTTGACATGGCTGGGTCAGAACGGAGAAACATCTTCATCGTCGTGTTCATGGGGAGGCAACGAAATGCGTCGTGTTCATGGGGAGGCAACGGAATGCGCTGTGTTCATCGGGAGGCAACGAAACGCGTGGGAGCCAACCGGCTAGGTCGGTACGGAATGCGTGGTCGTGTTCATCGGGAGGGCTTGGACGGAACAACCAATGGAAATGAGGCCTGGCGTACCGCAGAACGAAGGAAACGGCCTTGTGTTCGACCGGCCACGTTCGAAACAGGATCTTGTTCATCGGGAGGGGTGTGGCGTACCGCAAAATGGATGAAACGGACCTCCTACGGTCAAAACGGGGGTCCCGTTGATCGGGAGGGGTGTGGCGTACCGCAAAACGGACGAAAGACCTCCTACGGTCAAATGGGGGTCCTGTTCATCGAGAGGGTGTGGCGTACCGCAAAACGGGACTCCATGGGATACTGTTCATCTCCACCATCGACCTCCTCCATCCTCCACGGGCTACCGTCGACCTCCTCCAGCCTCCACCGGCTCCTGTTCATCCAGCCTCCACCGCGCGCTACTCCACCGGCTACTGTTCAACCACCCCTCCACAGGCACCCCTCCACCGTCTACTGTTCATCCAGCCCTCCACACCACGGGGTCCTGTTCAACCACCCCTCCACGGGCACCCCTCCACAGTCTACTGTTCATCCAGCCCTCCACCACACCACAGGGTCCTGTTCATCCAGAGGCAATGCCACCGCTCACTGTTCATCCACCCCCCCGGCAACACTCACTGTTCATCCCAGAGGCAGCATCGATCGGCTTCAGTTAGTAGCAGTAGCGAAGGAATCGCTCGATCGGGTTCAGTCAACAGCAATCGGTAGATCGCTTGGGTTCAGTAACACGGAGCCTGTAGTGCAATAGCTTGGGTTCAGTTAGAGCCCAACGCCTCGCTCGGGTTCAGTTAGAGCCAATGCCTCGCACACACGCGCGTACGTGTACAAGAGAAACGCGCATCGCTCGGCCCCCGACCTCCCACCGTAACAGGGAACTCCCCGAAATTTTCCTCCCCCTCGCTTCTACCACGGTTTTTTCTGTCATGGACGGCCCAAAGAATGTCATGCAGCTGCGTCTCCGTCCCGCCCAGGACAAAAAGCCCATTTTCTATCATGATTTTTTGTCATAGAAGTAGGAGCCCACCACATCTATGATGATACCGGGTTTTGTCACAATTATCGTCATAGAAGTGTCATATGTAGGACAGAAAAAAAATTCGTTCGGCCCAAAATGTCACGGATGTGTCTTTTTTTTGTAGTGCATGTATGCCTGTCCCTATAAGTTAGTGCCACTTTGGGTTCACGACTAGTCATGTCAGCCCGGGTTCTCTGTCATATGGATGCTAGAGAAACTGTCATATACGTGAGCCAAAAGGCGCCAACGGTCCTGGGCCAGGTAAGGTGGCACCCGTGGGAATACCGTGCGTGAGGCCGCATACTGATATGATGTGTTACATGCTAGATCTCTAAATGGAACAAGCAAAGATAGATACAAACTTAAGAGGTTATTAGCTAAATGGAACAAGCAATCTCTAAATGCTAGAATGAAACCTGACCCTGCTTTTTCTACTTCACCTATCTGTGTTACCGATAAGGATTATGAATTCTCTGTTGATCCTGATATAATTACTTTGGTTGAATCTGATCCTTTTCATGGTTATGAATCTGAAACTGCCGTGGCACATCTTACTAAATTAAATGATATAGCCACCCTGTTCACGACTGATGAGAGAACTCGTTACTTTTATATCCTTAAAATATTTCTGTTCTCATTAAAGGGTGATGCTAAGATATGGTTTAATTCTCTTGATCCTCATTGTGTGCGCAGTCCCCAGGATATGATTTATTACTTCTCTGCTAAATATTCCCCTGCTCATAAGAAACAAGCTACTTTAAGGGATATATATAATCTTGTGCAAATTAAAGAAGAGAGTCTCCCACAAGCTTGGGGGAGGCTTAAAATTACTTAATGATTTGCCTGATCATCCTCTTGAGAAAAATGAAATACATGATATCTTTTATAATGGACTAACCGATACTTCCAGAGATTACCTAGATAGTTGCGCTGGTTCTATTTTCAGGGAAAGAACACCGGATGAAGCTGAAATTCTATTGAATAATATGTTGACAAATGAAAATAATTGGACATCTTCGGAGCCAATTCCTGAGCCTATTCCTAAACCAACTCCGAAGAAGAGGGGTATTCTATTTCTCAGTCCTCAAGATATACAAGAGGAAAAGAAATCTATGAAAGAAAAAGGTATTAAAGTTGAAGATGTTAAGAATTTACCTCCTATTGAAGAAATACACAGTCTTATTTCACCAACTGTTGAAGAAACATATGATCTTGATCCATCACCTATTGAAGAAACTCATGGTCTTGATAACTCAACACAAGTAGTAAAGGTAAATTCTCTCTATAGATATGATAAAGCTGAAATCCCATTTACTAAGTTTGCTAGCCCATGCTTAGATGAGTTTGATAAATTTATGGCTAAGCAGGAAGACTTTAATTCTTATTTTGGTAGACAATTGAAATACAATTCAAATATGCTTGAACACTTGGGTGATTATATGGCTAATGTCAAAGGTGACCTTAAACTTATTAGTAAACATGCTTCTATGGTTACCACTCAAGTAGAACAAGAACTTAAAGCTCAAAATGATTTGCTCAATGAATTGAATAGTAAGAATAATGACAACGTTGTTAGAGTTATGACTAGAGGTGGTAGAATGACTCAGGAACCTTTGCATCCTGAAGGCCACCCTAAGAGAATTGAGCAAGATTCTCAGAGAAATAATATAGATGCACCTAGTCCTTCTAAAAGGAAGAAAAAGAAAAATGATAGGACTTTGCATGCTTCTAGTGAACTTGTTACTGAAACACCAGAGAATCCAAATGATATTTCTATCTTTGATGCTGAAACTCAATCTGGTAATGAACCTGAAACTAGTGCTAATGATAATGTTCATGAGGATTGTCGGTGTCAAAACCGGCGGATGTCGGGTAGGGGGTCCCGAACTGTGCGTCTAGGCCGGATGGTAATAGGAGGCAAGGGACACGAAGTTTTACCCAGGTTCGGGCCCTCTTGATGGAGGTAAAACCCTACGTCCTGCTTGATTAATATTGATGATATGGGTAGTACAAGAGTAGATCTACCACGAGATCGGAGAGACTAAACCCTAGAAGCTAGCCTATGGTATGATTGTTGTTCTGTATCTTGTCCTACGTACTAAAACCCTTCGGTTTATATAGACACCGGAGAGGGTTAGGGTTACACAAAGTCGGTTACAATGGTAGGAGATCTACATATCCGTATCGCCAAGGTTGCCTTCCATGCCAAGGAAAGTCCCTTCCGGACACGGGACGAAGTCTTCAATCTTGTATCTTCATAGTCCAGGAGTCCGGCTGAAGGTATAGTCCGGCCATCCGGACACCCCCTAATCCAGGACTCCCTCAGTAGCCCCTAAAACAGGCTTCAATGACGACGAGTCCGGCGCACAGATTGTCTTCGACATTGCAAGGCGGGTTCCTCCTCCAAATACTTCATAGAAGATTTTGAACACAAAGATAGTGTCCGGCTCTGCAAAATAAGTTTCCACATATTGCCATAGAGAGAATAATATTTACACAAATCTAATCTGCTGACGTATTCTGTAGTGTGACATCGCACCACGGCCAAGCCTTTATTCGAATCGTTTTATTGTCCCACCTCAGCGTGTCATGCGAGGCGGTTTCCTAGGCACGTCTTGTTAAAGCAGAGATCATGTCCCCTTATTCCGGGATTCACATCGATACGGGCGTGGGTAACCCAACCGCTTCTAGGACTCCTAGACTATAGGCAAGTCCAAACGGCCACGGAGAGGACGCTTGATATTCACCCTCTTTATAAAGGGACAAGGCTTTTATTTTTTTCCCTCCCGTGCTCAATCGAATCCTTCCCCCACCTCAAGCTCAAACACCCAAAGTTCAGGTCAGGTGCTCTGAACCTTCAATCATGTCTGGATCTAGCCTTCAAGGCCAATGGATGCCTTCCTCCGTCACGGAAGAAGACATCAAAAAGTTGAGGGAGGCCAGATATCTGACCGCCGAGGTTTTGCATCGGCTGCCTGCCCAAGGGCAGGCCGTCCCCTCCCCCGAACCCAACGAGAACGTCGTGTTTGTCTCCCACTTCCTCCGAGGTCTAGGCCTTGCTCTGGATACTTTCGTCAGGGGTTTGATGTTTTATTACGGGCTAGATTTCCATGATCTAGCTCCGGACTCCTTTCTTCATATCACAACATTTATTGTCATGTGTGAGGCCTTCCTACGGGTTACCCCTCACTTTGGCCTGTGGCTCAAGACCTTTGAAGTAAAGCCGAAGATGATCGAGGGGCACCATGCAGCATGCGGAGGTGCCCCAATATGCAAGATGACGGGAGCTCCATGGCCCAAAGGTTCCATTCCAGAGGTGTCTGAATTGTGGCAACAGGAGTGGTTCTACATCACGGCTCCTAGAAGTGCCAAGTGGGCGGCCGCCCCTGTTTTCCGCTCGGGCCCTCCACCACAACTGATGTCATGGATCAGCAGAGGTCTGAGCTGGGGTCCAGCCAAGGACGTGCCTATACTGCAAAGCCGCATTCGAGATCTCTTCAATAGAGATTTTAGTTTGGTTGCGGTAATACAAGTTATGCTGGTTCGTTAAGTCCAGCCTTGCAAACGCTGGCCCCTTCGCTTGTGGGAGTTCAATCCCGAGGGACCGCGTGTCATTCAAAATTTCCTCGGCCTAACGCACGAGGAGATGTACAAGTCATTCTTCAGACCTTAGGTAGAATGTCCGGAAATCACCGAGGACGTGGGCCTGAGCAGTAACCACGCCGCCGAACAAGTAAGGAATCTTCCGGCCGAACATACTATCTCTCATTTGTTACGAAGTTATTTATGAGAGTTCACTTTTTGACCTGGACTGGCTAACAAAGGCGAAGTTGATTCGGTGTTCGTCCCCCCTCCCTGAGGGTTTGGACAATCCGGTATTGGAAAAGATGCTCCAGGTGGCACCTTGCCCGGAGCCCTTGAAGGAAGATACTGGGGAGGATAATATGGGCGGACGTGGGCCCCCAACGCTGCCCATTCTAACCGAGGGAGCGAGCGTCTCCATGAAGGAAGACGACCGGAGGAGGAAAAGGACTGCGCCCGGGGATTCGGAAGCCGAAGCTTCCAAACGGGAGAAGAAGTCTCCCACAGAGGGTCCTACCTTGGGGGGTGCTTTTTCCGCACAAAGTCCGCGGGGGGATCAATTCTCCAGCGAGTCGTAAGTGACCCAAAATACTTTAATAGTACAGGTATGCCATCTTTTCCTTCTGAGAAAATAACCACCGCATATATCTTTGCAGTTCGGGCCTTAGCCCCTCTCAAATGAGCTCGTCTTCGGGGGATCTTCTTCCAGAGATGATGGAGAGTGAAACGCCTCCTCCGGACTCCTCCGCTCCGGAAGCGGGCAACCCCGAAGTGTCGTCGCGGAGGGCCTCTCCGAGTCCGGTGAGGCCAGAAGATAATCCCATTGACCCCCAAAGCTCCCAGTGTCCGGCTCCCGAAGAGAGCAGACAAAAGAGTCCGGCACCGTCTAGTGTGCGATCGGATGTTCTGAGGGAGTTGGTGGGGCGAGCGGCCATCTCAGATGAATAGCGTATGCTGATGAATATGGTGATGGAGAGAATCTCGTCCACCGAAAGAGGATTGCATGAAGCTTTTATGAGTCTACTGACAGGCTTTGAGGTACGTAAAATAATGTATGATAGTCCTGCACATGCTAGGTGTGCCCTGTGTAGATAGTAGCCCCTGAGACTTTGGTTGTCGTCGGAAACGATGACGAACAGAGGATCATATTCCTAGGTAATAACCATACTGCCTCTATGTGCAGGTGATGGAAGCTCCGGTGGCTAGCCGGACTAGTGAGTTTGCCCATTTAAAACGGTAGTTGGATGCGGCAGACGCCGATATCGAGCTTGTTAACAAAAGGCTGGACGAGGCACAGGGTAAGTGTCATTATCTGGTAAACGCTACATAGTAAGAGCAGCATGATGCCAGTATCTTTAATATGTTGTGACTGCAGATGGAGCTGCCACTGTTGAAGCCTTGCGGTCAGAACTTGCCCGAGCCAAGGAACAAGTGAGGTTTGGTAATGCGGCTTCTTTAAAGGCGGACGAAGAGTTGAAAGCTGAGAAGGTCGCGCATGGTGAGAGCCGACATAAGATGGCCAAGATGGCCATAGAATTAAAAGCCGCCGCCGACCATTGCCGGGTTCTTGAAAAGGAAAACCTAGCGAAGGCATCGGACCTTGAGAAGGCTGCTGCGACGAGAAAAGACATCCGCTCTGCTATGAGGGTGAAGAAGGAGGAGCTGCGGGAAGCCAAGGATATTGTAGCTGGGAAATCCTTTATGTTGCGGAGGAAGTTCGTAGATCCACGGTATGCCCCTCTGGATCGGCTATGGAGTTCGGAGGATGTGTATATGGATTTGGCGGTGAGCGCTGCCGATGCGGCCAAGTACTTCCAGGGTCAGACGGACCGTGAAGTGGACCAGCTATTTTGGACACAATTCCATTCTCCCGAGCGTCCGCTTTCATTGACTGACCAATTAGCCGAATGGGCCGAACTGAATAGGTTGTCTGGACTCGCCATGAGGTCTGTTGTGGATCAGCTATGGCCGGAAAGGCCAAAACCGAACAGCTATTTCAGCTTGGTGCAGTAGTTCCTTCACATGGTGCCGCGCATTAATGCAATGAAGAGGTCGGCGTGCATAGAGCGCTCACGGATGGCCTTTGCCCGTGTTAAAGCATACTGGGCGGAGATGGATGCTACCACTGTTGCAGCGCGGGATTCGGCCTTAGGCCGAATGGCTGCTGAGCACTACTTTGAAGAAGTTCTTGAGGGTGCTCGTTTGATAGAGACCAGTGCTCAAAAAATATTATGTTTGAGTGATATGTAATCTCATTGTAAGCGAAATGCTTTTATAAATTTTTATAAGGCTATTTTTATACTTATGCCTGCAAGTAATATGATGCCTCCTGGGCGGCCGTTTATGTATACATGTGTATAACCAGAAAGATTGCAGCCGTCGGCTTCAACCCCCACGCATATAATGCGGAGGCGCTCGCAAAAAACACATGTTCACACTTAACCCAACGTCTTGGTCCTATTAAGGAGGTGATAGCGGAGCGAGCGAGGCAACCGGACTATAATGCTTTAGCACTTTCACTTAGCCATAGGAGTTTGACAGTGGGGCTACTAGATAGCCCCGGGTGGCTCTGCACTCTCCCGATCCTGGGGTGCGTACATGCCTGGCCGGAAAACGGCCCTTCGTTAAGGCGGAGGAATTCTAACATTCCAACAGGTCATCGAGTGGTTGACCAGTCTCACGGTATATCATGACAGTCAGTTTTCGGCTTTCTCTACTGAGGTGCTCATCCGGATGAACCAGGGCACAATCGCAGTAGTTCTCCTGGTGCTACCTTAGCTGGTAAAGCGGAACGTAAGGCACCAAAACACAGGAGCCGGGCAAACCCAACATTTGACCAAAGACAATGATTCGGAGCTGATGCATATAGGGCCAAACTCGCGACGCCGAACACTCCCTAAGGTATTCGGTCTTTGTGGTATAAACCGGGCCTAAATAATGGCCTTTGTAAGAAGCCCCTTGTGTCCAGGTACGTGCATTGTTCTGGCGTGGCCACATGCCAAGACGTCAACATCCTTCTCAACGGTGGATATGTTTCAACAAGAGACTATAAAAAGGTTTACGCAGGGTCTTAATCTAAAAAGAATCCTTGGAGCGGGTCCCTGCTGCACGTCTGCGCCTGTGTCTCCGTTGTGCCGTATCCTGGACGGGTGTAGCACGATGATCGTCTGTAAAAGAGAGGAATTTAGGGGAAAAAGTTGTCGTGCAAAAATATGGTTTTTAAAGAAACCATGTATAATTCAAGATGAGAAAAAATTGCCACTTGTCTGCATGCGTTGAGCCCCTTGTATTGACAAATAGGGGTGTGACCATTTATTCGGTATAAATAGCGGCGCCGGACTTGATTAGTTGTGCCTGAGGTCTTGATGACCTATTGGATGCTTTCGCTGGTCCGGGCGCCTTTAGTGTGCGGCTGCCAAGGCAGCCGCGCTCTCTTCGGCGCGCAGAGATCGCTTGATATTTCCATTCACTAAAATGATGCCACGTGGACTAGGCATCTTGAGTGTGAGGGAGGCGTAGTGTGGTATTGCATTAAAGCGAGCGAAAGCTTCGCGTCCGAGCAGTGCTTGATAGCCACTTTGGAACGGAGCGATGTGGAAGGTTAAATGCTCGCGACGGAAGTTATCGGGGGAGCCGAATATAACTTGTAGTAGGAGGGAGACCGTACAACGAGCCCCTGGGCCTGGCGTTACTCCTTTAAAGGTAGTATTGCTATGGCGAATTTTTGTTGGGTCTAACCCCATCCCGCGGATTGTATCATGATATATTAGGTTTAGATTGCTGCCACCGTCCATGAAGACTCGTGTGAAGTGATATCCGCCAATTAATGGGTCTAATACCAGGGCAGCCCATCCTGCGCGTCGGATACTTGCTGAGTAATCGCGATGGTCAAAAGTGATCTGTTGAGACGACCAGTGGCAGGACTTCGCGGTGACAGGCACCTGGGTATATTTTCCTGGGAGTGCCGCGTTGTTTTTTCCCTTGATCACGTGTAACACGTTTACTATTTTGACTTCTGGTGGAAATTTCTTGTGTTCCCCAGTGTCTTGCTTGGGAGGCTCGTCCTCGTCTT
Organism: Triticum urartu; assembly: GCF_003073215.2. NCBI lineage: Eukaryota > Viridiplantae > Streptophyta > Magnoliopsida > Poales > Poaceae > Triticum > Triticum urartu. Next base: position 637,660,043 of record NC_053026.1, read on the forward strand.
CACTTGGTGTATCCTCCCCCTTGTGTACGGCGTTGAGCTTGCCGGACTGCTTGAAGACTCAACATTCTCTGTGGGTATGATTAGCAGGTTTACCAGGGGTACTATGGATCTGACATACTTGGTCCAGAATTTTGTTGAGGCTGGACAGTTCATCCCTGGTGCCTTTAGAGGGCGGCTTTTGCTGACCTGGCCGAGAGCTTTTGAATACGGCGTTTACTGCCGTGCCCTTTGTGATGTCTTCTTTATTCCAGCGTTTGTTATTGCTGTTGCGCCATGATTTACCATTTCCATATCTGACTTCAGATGTACTGGGGTCACTGGTGCTGCATCTGGCTAGCCAGCTGTCCTCACCCGCGCAAAAGCGGGTCATGAGGCTTGTTAATGCGGCCATCGTTCTCGGCTTATTTTGGCCGAGGTGTCTGGCGAGCCATTCGTCACGGACGCTATGCTTAAAAGCTGCCAAGGCTTCGGCGTCCGGACAATCGACAATCTGGTTCTTTTTAGTAAGAAACCTGTTCCAAAGCTTTCGGGCTGACTCTCCGGGTTGTTGAGTTATATGACTCAAATCGTCCGCATCCGGAGGACGGACATAAGTCCCTTGAAAATTTGCCTGAAAGGCATCTTCAAGCTCTTCCCAACTTCCAATGGAGCTTCGGGGAGGCCTTTAAGCCAGTGACGAGCTGGCCCTATGAGCTTGAGGGGTAAGTACTTCATGGCGTGGGGATCATCTCCTCGAGCCATATGGATATGAAGGATGTAGTCCTCAATCCAGACCCCAGGGTCTGTTGTTCCGTCGTATGTCTCTATGTTTACAGGTTTGAATCCCTCTGGAAATTCATGGTCCAGCACCTCATCGGTGAAACATAGGGGGTGTGCGGCACCCCTGTAGCTGGGTGTACCGCGTTGTTCGGATGTTTGTTGTGTTGCATTGTATGCTGGGGCGCGCTTGCGTGGTCCATAGATGGATCTTGTTGCGCCGTCCTTTGGGTGCGAGCCCTCGCATGGGTCGCGTGTTGTATTGTGAGTGGCGTTGTATGCCGCTCTGTGTTGGTAGAGGGGTCGTCTATCCGGCCAGGTGGCTGCTTTGATATTTGGTTGTGGGGGGTCAGAGGAATACTCATCGAATTCAGGTAGCAGCTTCCGCTTTGGGTAGCTCTTGGAGGGGCGACTGTCGCCCTACCTCACTGCTGTGTTGAGTATTTTACTCCATCTGATTTGCAGTGTGTCTTGCGCAGCCTTGAGCCTTTGCTTCTGCTTTTTAAGACTCCCCACGGTGGCAACAAGCCTTTTACGTGCATTCTGCTGCTCCGGGTGCCTGTCCGGCGTGATGTCGTCTGGACTATTATCCTTGATAGTATTTGTTTGTTCGGTTTGATTATCCGGATTGCCGTTGTCTGGCAGCGGTTCACCCTGCTCCAGCGCTGGGTCTGTGTGATCGTTATTTCTGTCGAGGCGGGATTTGGGGCGGCGCTTGTGTCGCCGCTTTGACTGCATCTCGAGGGAACAAGCCTTCGGTGCGTCCTTCCGCTCCTCGTCCTCATCTTTTGGTGCGTCCACCATGTATACGTCATATGATGAGGTGGGCGTCCAGCGCCCTGTGGGCGGTGGTTCTTCCTCGCCTCCCGCATCGTCGTCCATACCGTCGATGTTTTCAGAGTCAAAGTCGAGCATGTCGGTTAAATCGTCGACAATGGCTACAAAGTGGGTGGTGGGTGGGCGTCGAATTTCTTCGTCTTCCGCATCCCAATCCTGCTGGCCATGATCCGGGCAGGGCTCTCTTGACAAAGAGAGAGACTTTAGTGATTTCATAATATCGCCGAAGGGCGAGTGCTGAAAGATGTCCGCGGTGGTAAACTCCATGATCGGCGCCCAATCGGATTCGATCGGCAGGGGCGCGGAAGGTTCGGAGTCTGGGGAGGAGTCCGGCTCCTTGGAGTCACGAGTCTCGCGGAGTGCAGGGCTGGTGTTCGGCTCGATCGTCGTTGGGATCGCAGCCCCGGAGGCGGCGTCCAACCACCCATCCTCGATCGGCGCAGTTGGCTCCAAAATAAGGGTCGAAGCCGATGCGGGTGCGGCCTCCAGGGCACTGTTCGGCGACAGAGCTAGATCATGTCCGTCGTGACAGTGCGGCGCGCTCGGTAGTGGCTCGACTCCGTCGAAGATCAAGTCCCCGCGGATGTCAGCCATGTAGTTTAAACTTCCAAACCTGGCCTGACGGCCAGGGGCGTAGCTTTCAATCTGCTCCAGATGGCCAAGCAAATTAGCCCGCAGTGCAAAGCCGCCGAAGACATAGATCTATTCGGGGAGACAAGTTTCACCCTGGACCGCATCACTATCGATGATAGTAGGAGCCATCAAGCCTGAGGGCAACGACACAGAGGAACTCTCAATGAAAGCACCAATGTCGGTGTCAAAACCGGCGGATCTCGGGTAGGGGGTCCCGAACTGTGCGTCTAGGCCGGATGGTAACAGGAGGCAAGGGACACGAAGTTTTACCCAGGTTCGGGCCCTCTTGATGGAGGTAAAACCCTACGTCCTGCTTGAATAATATTGATGATATGGGTAGTACAAGAGTAGATCTACCACGAGATCGGAGAGGCTAAACCCTAGAATCTAGCCTATGGTATGATCGTTGTTCTGTATCTTGTCCTACGGACTAAAACCCTTCGGTTTATATAGACACCGGAGAGGGTTAGGGTTACACAAAGTCGGTTACAATGGTAGGAGATCTACATATCCGTATCACCAAGCTTGCCTTCCACGCCAAGGAAAGTCCCTTCCGGACACGGGACAAAGTCTTCAATCTTGTATCTTCATAGTCCAGGAGTCCGGCTGAAGGTATAGTCCGGCCATCCGGACACCCCCCTAATCCAGGACTCCCTCAAGGATGCTCAACCTTGTAATGATAATGATGTAGAAATTGAACCTGTTGTTGATCTTGATAACCCACAATCAAAGAATCAATGTTATGATAAGAAAGACTTTGTTGCTAGGAAACATGGTAAAGAAAGAGAACCATGGGTTCAGAAACCCATGCCTTTTCCTCCCAAACCATCCAATAAAAAGGATGATGAGGATTTTGAGCACTTTGCTGAGATGATTAGACCTATCTTTTTGTGTATGCGATTAAGTGATATGCTTAAGCTGAATCCTTATGCTAAGTACATGAAAGAAATTGTTACAAATAAAAGAAAGATACCAGAAGCTGAAATTTCCACCATGCTTGCTAATTATACTTTCAAGGGTGGAATACCAAAGAAACAAGGAGATCCCGGTGTACCAACTATACCATGCTCCATTAAAAGAAACTATGTGAAAACTGCTTTATGTGATCTTGGAGCCGGTGTTAGTCTTATGCCTCTCTCTTTTTATCGTAGACTAGATTTGAATAAGTTGACACCTACTGAAATATCTTTGCAAATGGCTGATAAATCAACTGCTATACCTGTCGGTATTTGTGAGGATGTGCCTGTTGTAGTTGCAAACGTTACTATTTTAACGGACTTTGTTATTCTTGATATTCCCGAGGACGATAGTATGTCTATTATTCTTGGAAGACCCTTTTGGAATACTGCAGGGGCTGTCATTGATTGCACTAAAGGCAATGTCACTTTTCTTGTTAATGGTAATGAGCGTATGCTACACTTTTCGAGGAAACAACCTCAAGTCCACAGTATCACCTCTATTGGAAAGATTCCATCAATTATATTTGGAGGTTTCGAATTTCCTCTTCCTACTGTCAAGAAGAAATATGATATTCTTATTATTGGCAATGTGCATATCCCCGTTGAGGTAACATAGTGTTATTTGAAATTTCTCCGGTTCCATGTTTTTCGGAATAAGTTCTTTAACAACACTTGATCAACCTTGTTAGTGGATTCCTTTTGATGAGCATGAGATGGATGAAACTAGAAAGCACAACCTTCTGTACCCCACTTTTACTTTTTATTATTTATATTAAATAAATAAAAATAATTATGTTTCTGTCTGTTATCTGATTATCCGTGCAATATAAAAATACCCCGAAAATAGAAGTTCTCCAAATGCCCTGAAATTTAAATATGATTTTTTCTAGAATATTTGAGAATATTTGGCACTGAGAACACAGCAGGTGGGTCAACCACCTGCCCACGAGGGTGGAGGGCGCGCCCCCCTGCCTCGTGGGCCCATGGTGGCCCTCCTCCACTTATCCTTTCACCCACACACTCCTTCTTCCTCCTCCAAACACGAATATCCAGCTCAAACCCGAGTCCAAGCTCATTTTGCTACCATTTTCGATCTCCTTGCGTAAAGCACCTCTCACAAAACTGCTTGGGGAGATTGTTCCTTAGTATGTGACTCCTCCATTGGTCCAATTAGTTTTTGTTCCAGTGCTTTATTCATTGCGAATTTTTGCTGCTTAGGTGACCCTGTTCTTGAGCTTTCATATCAAATTTATATGGTCAAAAGTAGTTTTGATGCATGATATAGGCCCTACGCACTTGTATGAGTAGTTGCTATCAATATTATTGAGTTTGGTTTACTTTTATTTTGAAGTTACTCAAAATTTCAGAATTTTTTAGAAAATGATGAAGAGACTTTTGAGGGTCTCATCGAGCCGAAGCTCAATGGAAAAGGCACCGAAGCCTAAGTATAATCTACCTCGCACCGCGGAGGTTCGGTCGTGTGAATGGACTTCCGGTGATTTCTTGAGAGCAGCCAGGATTTATGAAGATTTCCATGAATTGGCTAAGAAAGCAGGGCTCGCCGCTTTCCTCCACGACCAATGCGATCAGTATCTCTTACTCACGAATATCTTTGTGCAAAACTTTAATTTCCATTCTAGAAGCTAACCACCTATGGTGGAGTTTTATTTATATGATGAGCATAAGGAGATGTCACTTTATGATTTTTGTCGGGTTTGTTTGGTCCCTTTCGAGGGCAAGACAGAGGAACCACATCGCGGGGATGTGGATGGGTTTATTGATACTATCACAAGGAAGGTTTTCGATGCATGAATCACTAGCATACATTTCCCTGTTTTACACTATTTTGCATTATTTGTAGTCGTTGTTTAATTGGCCGCGGAAACTGTGGAAACCTTAGTATCCCTAATATTAGTATTTTGCTCCATGGTTTATATGGTGATAACTCTGTTAGTATGGGCGGCATTATTGCTAAACGGTTAAGTCTGAACCGTACCAAGGGCCCCATCTTTGGAGGCATCTATCCTTCACGCCTAGTTGCACATTTTAACATACCTATTAGGCATTATGAGAAGGAAGAAAAAGTGCTGCCTCGTGTTTATTTAGATTATAAAAGTACGGTGGCACATGATTTTATTGTTAAGAATAGGGAAGCAGAGCTTAAATATAAATTGTTCTTTGATAAACATCATCCTGAGACTATTACCCTGCTTGCTCCTTCTTTGTTTGATTTATCTGCAGGCCAGTACCTTGTTCCGTTGAAGGATATTCACGCTTACCGGAATCCTGCACCAGCCATGGAGCCAGAGCTGGAACCACAAGTTGATCCTTCACGACAGTCTAATTACCAGTGGGATCCGGAGATGATTGTCAGCCAGTGGCAATCGGAGTCTTCTTCTTCTTCTCAGGATGACCCCAACTAATATTATGGATATCTGCCAGGCCAGTTGTGGCCATAGACCAACTTAGGCCAAAAGCCTAAGCTTGGGGGAGTACGTATTTCCCATCGACATTACATTTATGTTCGCACACTCATTGCTATATGTCGGTGCTCATACTTTTTCATTGTATCATCCATGCTAGTTTATTTCCTTTTTATGCTTTCTTCTTGTGTGTTTAATAAACCTTAAGAAAAACCAAAAAAATTAGTTGTAGCTTTTAGATAGTTTTAATTTGCATGCTTGTAGTAGTAATTAAAAACAAAACCCAAAAATATTTCTTGTTTTTCTTTTGCTTGTTGGGAACTCTCCCGTGTAAATAGTTTTATTTCTTTCTTTTCTTTGGGGGTCGATAGGAGAAGACCATGATTAAATTGTTGAAGTGGCTCTTATATACATTATTGTTGATCTGACAAAAGAGCCCATATTGCCTTGTCTTCTCCTGTTTATTGAATGCTTGCAGATTCCAGCCTAGTCCAATGCACGCACACTATTATTATTATTCACATCGTTCGGTCGTGCAAGTGAAAGGCAATTATGACGATATATGATGGACTGACTGAGATGAGTAAAGCTGGTATGAACTCGACCTCTTTTGTTTTTGTAAATATGATTAGTTCATCGTTCCTGATTCAGCCTATTATGAATAAACATGTTTGCAATGACAACTAGAGATCATAGTTCCTTGTGCCATGCTTGCTTAGCTATGAGTTATAATGGTTTACCTTGCGTGCCAACATGCTATTGAAATGGTTATGATGTGGTATGATAGGGCGGTATCCTCCTCTGAATGATTAGAGTGACTTGACTTGGTGCATGTTCACGCATGTAGTTGAAACAAAATCAACATAGCCTTCACGATATTTTTGTTCATGGTGGATTATATCCTACTCATGCTTGCATTTGGTGTTGATTAATTTTAATGCATTTTCTTGACTGTGGTCGCTCTCTAGCTGGTCGCTTCCCAGTCTTTTGCTAGCCTTCACCTGTACTAAGCGGGAATACTGCTTGTGCATCCAATCCCTTAAACCCCAAAGTTATTCCACATGAGTCCACTATACCTACCTATATACGGTATCTACCTGCCGTTCCAAGTAAATTTGTATGTGCCAAACTATAAACCTTAAAATAAATATCCTGTTTTGTATGCTCGAATAGCTCATGTATCAACTAGGGCTGTCTGTAGCTTCCATGTTAGGCGGGTTATTCTCAAGAGGAGTGGACTCCACTCCTCACTCACGAGATAAACGGCTGGTCACCAGGATGACCAGTCCCATGCTTTATGCAAACTAAATCAAAATAATTGCAAACAAAACTCCCCCTTGGACTCTTGTTAGTTGGAGGCACTCGTTATGGATTGATGCTTGTTGGTGGAAGGGGGAGTATAAACTTTACCATTCTATTTGGGAACCGCCTATAATGTGTGTAGCATGGAAGATATCGCCATCTCTTGGTTGCTATGTTGACAATGAAAGTATACCGCTCAAAATTTTATTCACCTCTATTTGAAAACCGAGCTCTGGCACCTCTAAAAATCCCTGCTTCCCTCTGCGAAGGGCCTATCTATTTACTTTTATGCTGAGTCATCATCCTCTTATTAAAAAGCACAAGTTGGAGAGCACCGCTGTCATTTGCATTCATTACTATTAGTTTACATTGAGTATGACTCGACTGGATCTCTTTTACCATGAATTACAATGTCTAGTCAGTCCTTGGTCTTTAAAGCTGCTCTGCATTTATGTTTTGCGGTCTCAGAAAGGGCTAGCGAGATACCATCTTGTTATATCATATTATGATTGTTTTGAGAAAGTGTTGTCATCTGAGATTCATTATTATTGCTCGCTAGTTGATTATGCTACTGATATGAGTAAACTTGAGACCTAAGCGTTATTCCGAATGTGGTTAGTTATAATATTTGCTGAAAACTTGAATGCTGGCTTTACATATTTACAACAACAAGAGCAAATAGAGTTTGTAAAAGTTTTTCTTTATCACTTTCAGTTTGTCAACTGAATTGCTTGAGGACAAGCAAAGGTTTAAGCTTGGGGGAGTTGATATGTCTCCGTCGTATCTACTTTTCCAAACACTTTTGCCCTTGCTTTGGACTCTAACTTGCATGATTTGACCGGAACTAACCCGGACTGATGTTGTTTTCAGCAGAATTACCATGGTGTTATTTATGTGCAGAAACAAACGTTCTCGGAATGACCTGAAACTTCACGGAGCAACTTTTTTGAAAATATAAAAATACATGCAAAAGATGAAGGCCAGGGGGCCCAGCACCTGTCCACGAGGGTGGGGGCACGCCTGCCCCCCTACCTCGTGGGCCCCCTGGTGCCTCTCCCACTCCAACTCCAACTCTATATATTGTGTTTCGGGGAGAAAAAATCAGAGAGAAGAATTCATCACGTTTTACGATACGGAGCCGCCGCCAAGCCCTAAAACCTCTCGGGAGGGCTGATGTGGAGTCTGTTTGGGGCTCCAGAGAGGGGAATCCATCGCCGTTGTCATCATCAACCATCCTCCATCACCAATTTCATGATGCTCACCGACGTGCGTGAGTAATTTCATTGTAGGCTTGGTGGATGGTGATGGGTTGGATGGGATCTATCATGTAATCGAGTTAGTTTTGTTAGGGTTTGATCCCTAGTATCCGCTATGTTCTGAGATTGATGTTGCTATGACTTTGCTATGCTTAACGCTTGTCACTAGGGCCTGAGTGCCATGATTTAAGATCTGAACCTATTATGTTTTCATCAATATATGAGTGTTCTTGATCCTATCTTGTGAGTCTATAGTCACCTATTATGTGTTATGATCTGTTAACCCCGAAGTGAAAATAATCGGGATACTTACTGGTGATGACCGTAGTTTGAGGAGTTCATGCATTCACTATGTGTTAATGCTTTGGTCCGGTACTCTATTAAAAGGAGGCATTAATACCCCTTAGTTTCCGTAAGGACCCCGCTGCCACGGGAGGGTAGGACAAAAGATGTCATGCAAGTTCTTTTCCATAAGCACGTATGACTATGTTCGGAATACATGCCTACATTATATCAATGAACTAGAGCTAGTTCTGTGTCACCTTAGGTTATTACTGTTACATGATGAACCGCATCCAGCATAATTCTCCATCACCAATCCATTGCCTACGAGCTTTCCATACATTGTTCTTCGCTTATTTACATTCCCGTTGCTATTACAATCGTCACTACAAAATACCAAAAACATTACTTTTACTATTGTTACCTTTTGTTACCGTTACCACTACTATAATATTACTTTGCTACTAAACACTTTACTGCAGATACTAAGTTTCCAGGTGTGGTTGAATTGACAACTCAGCTGCTAATACTTGAGAGTATTCTTTGGCTCCCCTTGTGTCGAATCAATAAATTTGGGTTGAATACTTTACCCTCGAAAACTATTGCGATCCCCTATACTTGTGGGTTATCACGCAACACTGACTGAGGGTGGGCTGTGATGTAGTAGGCACGTGGCACAGTGTACTGGGATGCCCGTTCTGTGCCTCAGGAACCCTGCACACATCATTCGGAGCCGTATGTGGAAACCTCGGCCAGACTCCCTACAGATGGAGCCTGAATAGGCGATAAACCTGGACTATGGACTTGTGTGGTTAGTCAGGTCGTGGCCGACACCCTCGCCAGTCTTCCTCTTGAAGGTTGACGAGATACATAACGTGTACATGGCGGTAAGAGGTGAGAGCGTGTGTGAAGAAGTACACCCCTGCAGGGTTAACATCATCTATTCGAATTGTTGCGTTAACGGTAAAGGACTACTTGGTTGCCTATATAATTCATAGACAAGTGAAAGTGGATACTCTAAAATGCGCAAGATAAGCGTGAGTGCTATGGATGGCATTCTCGTAGGGAGACGGGAGCGGATCCATAGTGGTGTATTGATATGCTGAATATGTGGACTCGTGTGCACCACCCCAAAAGAGTTACTTGCAGTCATAGTTCAGGATAGCCACCGATTCAAAGCTGGCTTGCTGCAGTTAGACTCCACCACCCCTTTGTTGATACTGATGCATATGTAGCTAGTTCTGATGTAAGTCTTGCTGGGTACATTTGTACTCACGTTTGCTTAATTTATGTTTTGCAGAGAGACTTCAGTCTCACTAGTAGTTCCACGTGGACTTTGATGTTTAGCTTGTTACCTCAGCTACGATCTTTTGCCCTCAGTGTGGTCTTGTAGATAGTCAGGCTTCTCAGCCTTTTTCATTTGTAGTTGTCTGTACTCAGACATGTTATGCTTCTGTTGCTTGTATGCTCTGTATGTTGGGTCATGTGACCCCTTCTTGTAATAAATGCTATCTGGCTCTTCTGGGCCTTTATCTATTTGAGTGTGTTGAGTTATGTTGTGTGCCATGTTGTACAACACATACTTGCATGTTATGCGTATGTGTAACGTGTATTGCTATGTGTGGGATCCGACAACTTAGTTGTTTATTCTTGGTAGCGTCTCTTATGTGGAAATGTCTCCTAGTGCTTCCACTGAGCCATGGTAGCTTGCTACTGCTCCGGAACACTTAGGCTGGCCGGCATGCGTCCGTCTTCGTTCCTGTGTCTGTCCCTTTGGGTAAATGTCACGCCTTGTTCCTTTAAGTCCTTGTAGCTCGCTACGACTTGGGTTCATACATTGATGACGGACACGTTCGTTGCTGGGTCATGTATGCTTGTCCCTATAAGTTAGTGCCACTTTGGGTTCACAACTAGTCATGTCGGCCCGGGTTCTCTATCATATGGATGCTAGCGAAACTGTCATATACGTGAGCCAAAAGGCGCCAACGGTCCCGGGCCAGGTAAGGTGGAACCCGTGGAAATACCGTGCGTGAGGCCGCATAGTGATATGATGTGTTACATGCTAGATCGGTCTGACCTAGGATCAGGGTCCCGACAGCTTTGATATCAGAGCATGACTGCATGTAGGATTACCAAGCCAAACTAGTCGAAGTTGAGTCTAGAAATGCTTTAGTTATATAAGGGAATTGATTGTGGAAGGGGACGTGAGGCTCTTTTTACTCCTTTACCTTAAGCCCTTCTGATCTGAGTCAACCTCTTCTTTTCTATAGGGATTAAGAACTAGGCTTTCTATTCTTTCTATCAGGATCACGTGTTACTAATCTGTAGACTTATAGGATTGATGGTTTCAAGCCTCAGTTAGTTCTTACTACTTCCGTGTGTTGATAGTTGATTTTGGAACCTTAAGTTTGCGATGTTAACTGGTTATGCCACCATTTTATAGGATGTCTCAAATCTTTTGAGCATTTATAGCCGTTATGCTGTCTGAGTCATCCCAGGTTTCTAATATTCTGACGCATTTGTAAATCCCTTCTTCCCGTTCCCGATGTTCCTTGGGCCATATTAACTACACTAATTAGTTTGTTGTGGTACTCCATTGCCTCGACATATATGTTGAAGCTATTATTATGACCCTAGGTGTCTTAGAGGATCACCTAGTAATCTAGCCATGTTTTGTGTTTCTAGTGTGATGATTTTGGCCATTATTCTCGGAAGCATCCTGTGATGCCACTTAGTTAGTAGGCATTCTATTACTGGGTTCTTAAACCCGAGATTCACCCTACTTACTTCATGTTGATGGTGCTTGCTAGTTCCTTTAGGATATTAGTAATCTTTTGCAATAGTCCTCGAGGTCCGTCATAGTTTCCTCTTCCAAATACCATGAACTACTTATGGCAGAAGTTCCTCGTTGAACCGAAGGATCACAACGAGAGTGCTCTTGATGAGTTCTCGATTCTATGTTGTGACTCTCCCAGTTCTACCTTTCTGCATGGTTTATCTGGAACAAACCCTGTTCAAGAATTCATCCGATTAACCAGTTAACTTGCCGATTAATCCCTACTCATAGGGTCACCGAGTAGCCGATAAACTGATAAATCGTCTGATTAATTGATTAAATGGCCGATTAACTTGCCGATTAGCCTATTAATCCCTTACTCGCCAGCCAACCGAGCAGTTACCAGTTAACGATTTCCTCAACAATGGGAACAAATATGTTGAACTTGTTCGACATGCTAATCTATGCACCCACAACTCAAAAAATCGTATGTTCCTTTGAGTTGTCCCTCTTTAGTTGTTTTCTGACCTTCGTCTATCAATTGATAGTCAAGAGTATGCGTGCATTCGTTCATCGATGCCTATTACTCTTGTGGTCCGTCAAGCCATTCTATTCCGAAATGACAAGGAGAAACAAACTCCAGTACCTCGTCCATCTTTGGGATTGGGTCAAGGCAGTTGTATTCTGCAGGTCAAAATGCCAATCCAACTTTTGTTATATTCTACCTTGGAGTATTACCTCTTTATGTCAGGATTGTCATGAGAATTGCACCACCTCTTATGAAATCTTGACGCAGTGATACTTCTTGCCATCATTGCTCATTCCTCGGTTCTCGTGTTATTGCAACCGGAATGCCAACTAGGGCATCGTGATGTGTAAAATCAATACTCCTAGCAACTCCGTTGCTTGGTAGTTAATGAACAATAATCTTATTCTTAGTGTGTTGGTTATTGAATCATCATCCTAAGATTTATCGTGCGAACTAGTCCATTTTTCCTGGTGCACTCCTCGGCCAATGAGATAGGATTGTATCAATCCATCACTCTCTTGATCACATCGTCTTGCCCTGAAAAGCAAGATTGTTTTCGAGCTTAATAACATATCGATGGTTCGTGATTTTCCAAATATCTTCTCGGAAATGTCACCAGGTTGTCACCTGACCGCTATGTTGGGTTTGTGATCAAATTGGTTTCTTCTAAACCACCCCTTCTCCAAGAATCCGTGTTGGATACCCATGAGCAAGTTGGTTAAGCCAAACAACAACTTGGAGTGTTGGAAGATGGAAGCTTGTCCGACTTAGTTCATCGCTGAGGGATATCTTTTTGTGTGTGTGTGTGTGTTGAAGAAAGATGATATCTTCATCGATTCATCCTCATGATCAATTTTTTTTACCATGAAGACTGCAGGGCTTACACCCCACAACATTTTATTAAAAGAAAGAAGAAACCATACAGTGTTTCCTCAAGGCGAGGAAAAGAAACAAGAACAAAGAAAAGAAGAAACAAAAGAAGGCTATACAAAGGAGGGGTGCACTAATTCTACTAATTTCTTGTCCAAACTTTGATTCGAGTGTGGGCTATCCTCAAATCAAATCAGAACCAATGATATCCGTAATGTTGTCTTACTAGCGGTTGTTCCTCGAGCATAAACCATTATACCTCTTGGTCTGACCAATGCTATGTCCATGTTCACATAATTTTGGAATTCCATCTATATGGAAATCCCAATAAATTGTTGTTGAGCCCATTGACAACATTTTCATCATCTCCATGATTCATGTTGAACATCAAGCTAGTGTTGGAAACTTTTGTAAGCTCTATTTGGATTGAGCTTCCCAGGTCTTTCTGTCCCGTTCTTGAAGTATATATTTTGTTGGGGATATTACTACTGGGCATAAACCAGCCAGGACAAGCCGGGTTAACTTCATCAGTAGTTGAGTGTGATAAAAGCCCATGAGGGCAGATGAGGGCTAAAGGCCCATAATCGGTTTAAGGCCTATAGCTATAAACCGGCATCGATATGTAACTTGTGTTATAAGTTAGGAATAGTGGAGACCGAACCAGACGCATCTATGAGCCGGTATTGGGACTCTGTAAACCGAGGGGTGTCCCCATGTATATAAGGGGACGACCCGGCGGTGGTTGGAGGAGGGACAACAACTCGAGACATAGGCAAAGCTTATTTGCTCCCTAGTCATCGAAACACCCATCAATTCCATCACAACTAAACGTAGGCTTTTACCTTCATTGAAGGGGCCGAACTAGTATAAACTCTCTTGCGTCCTTGTGTCTGCTTTAACCCCTTCAAGCTAACCCATAGCGATGGCTCCACGACTAAGTCCTTTCTCTAGGACATCTGCCGTGACAAAACCACGACAGTTGGCGCCCACCGTGGGGCTATCGCACGATGGTTTCCGGTTCTTGGAGGGCCGCTTTGAAGGACTCGAGGGCTACGCTGTAGGCCGGATGACTAAGAGTCGTCGCAGCAAACTCTACATCGACGACGCAGGCTGGGGCCCCGAGGCTGGCTAAATTGAGTACGGTACCGGGTCCCCTTTGGTAGCATTCACGTTTTCATTGGCAAGATCGGTGAACCGGGCCCTGAGCCGGACATCTGCACCGACCTCGTCGAGACGGCTCAGCGTACGCGATCTGCCCGGGTTAAACCGGCCATGAAGCGTGCCTTCGTGGGAATGATCCATGGAGGGAGTTATGAGGATGGATCGGAGCTTCGCGGGGTGACTGCCGTTCGTTCCGGTGACGAATCTTCGACTGGAGAAACCGAATCTCTTTATCAGCTACAGGATGGCCGGATTGAGAGCTGTTCCGATGGCGACAGTATTCCGGACCCCTCTGATCTGCCTAACCGGGTTGGAATCTTCATGATCGGAACACAAGCAGCGCTTCACTCTTCGACAGTCACGGCAACGATCTCCGGTTCAGCAGCGGCAACGGTTCCTGGGGCGGGAGGCCCTGTGCGCCCACCGGCTCAGGTTCTATCAGAACTATTTGATGCGTTGGCTGTGCTTACGGCAGAAGTTAATCCGCCAGATCAGGACGCTCACAACATGGAGATTGCAAAGGTAAAGGAACAAATCACCCAGGCCAAAACGGATCTGGCGGCTGAGGACACCAGGATGGCCGCAGAGCGGGCCGCTTTAGACGCACAGGCCTACAGGCTTATGTTGGATCAGAGCGCATCGCATGAAGTCATGAGGAGGAAGCACCAGTCCCGCTAACCTCCGGTTTTCGAGGCCAGAGACCTTTTCAACACTCTAGGATGAAGAGCCAGTAATCCGCTGGAGGGGAACCGGGCAGAAGCCCCTGGGACCGGTGCACCTGTTCAGCCCCGTTAGATGGACCCGCCTCGTCAAAACACCGTTATACCTCGGGATGCTTTAACACCTCCCGGTCACTACTCCAACCCAATGGACAATCTTGTTGCCGCTGCTGCACGACTGGAGGCCATTCCAGTTGAAGGTGATTCGCCGCAAGCAGTAGAGACGCGACGGGTCAAGGAACTTCTGAGGACAGCTTTGGCCCAACAGGAGGCGTACTCGTACAGCCGCGACCGAATCCACTCGACCCCCCGTCCAAGCCGGAGATATAGCAGACATATGGATGAATCGGCAGTGTCAGGTAATGAATGACGTGGAGCAACCCGTGGTAACAACCCGACGGGTGGTGCTGATGACGCTCAGGAAATGGTGAACCGGGCCCGAGCGCGTAGGGAGGCCGAGTTAGCCGCACAGCATCAAGCTCGGTAGCTCACGCCGGTTCGTCCAACCATTTCGATCGAACCTGGTGTTACTTCTAGTTCTTTGGGGGTGCCTTGCCTCGTCCCCGCTTTACGCAACGTGCGTTTTCCCAAGGATTTCAAAGGCCCACGCAAGGTACCAAATTATACGGCGGATGAACCACCAGAGACATGGGTAGAGAGCTATGAGATGGCCATGGAGATGCTTGATGTGGATGACACGGCGTGTGCGAAATACTTCACCATGATGCTTGATGTGGATGACACGGCCCGTACTTGGTTAAAAAGCTTGCCCGCTAATTCTATCATTTCATGGGCCCAATTACGAGCCCGGTTTATCAACAATTTCAAGGATACCTGTAAACAGCCTATGTCGATAGTGGACTTAGCTGCATGCGTCTAGGAGGAAGGAGAGTCAACGACTCATTGGGTGCGCCGGGTTTCACAAGTGTTGCACTCCTCAGACCGCATCAACGCTGACACCGCAGTATTAACCCTAGAAGGCAACTGCTGGTTTGGGCCCCTGAAGTTGAAATTGGGACGGATGAAGTTTCATTGCACAGACATGGGGACCCTCATGGCCGCTTTGGTAAAATATGCTGATTCTGATAGTACCAAGGATCCCGAATCTGATGATGACAAGACAGGGAAGGGGAAGAAGAACAGCAGCTCCAAAGGTCAGCAGCATCACTGGGTAGGCAATGGCGGAGGAGGCAAGCGTAAAGCGGATGGCAACATGGATTTTGTGGCTAATACCAATGTACAGGACAATGGCCAACGGTGCAAGGGTAGGCCGAAAAATCATAGTGGAGCGCCCAACCCCAACCCAAACCACCTGAACTATCTGCTAAGCCAACCCTGTCCAAGACATGGGACGAAGGAGGAGCCAGCAAACCACCTTTGGAAGGATTTCTTTATTATGCAGGAGTTCAAGAATTCTAATAATTTCCGGTATGATCACGGATCTGGCGGTGGCTCAGGGACCGGGCCGGTTACGGTGGAGGAAGTTCTGGTTCAGGATTTAATGGTAATTCGGGCGGACATAATGGTCAAAATAGTCAGAACAACCAGGGTGGTTACAACCAACAGCAGCAACAGTCAGGTTACCAAAGCAACCCAAAGCAGTTGAGTAATGGGCAGTACCATGTCTTTACCACTAGCTTGGACAAGCGAGACCGGAAGGTTCAGAGGCGGGTAGTCAACTCTGTTGAACCGGCCACACCCCGTTATCTACATTGGTCTGAACAGCCAATCATATGGAGCAGAGAGGATCACCCACTCCAGGTCGATAATCCGGGTCAGTTGGCTCTGGTGGTGGCGCCTCAGGTGGGAGGTTATAAGTTCGCCAAGGTGCTCATGGATGGAGGGAGCAGCATTAACATCCTATACTATGAGACCTTCCGTCATATGGGACTTACAGATAAGAATCTCAAACCGTCCAATACAGTATTCCACGGTGTAGTGCCTGGCAGATCAGCATATCCCGTTGGTAAGATAGCTCTTGAAGTGGCCTTTGGGGATGATCATGATTCCAGGTCAGAGACATTAACGTTTGAAGTGGTGAAAATCCAAAGTCCATATCATGCCCTGTTTGGGCGTCCAGCATATGGCAAGTTTATGGCTCGGCCCTGTTATGTGTATTTGCAGCTCAAGATGCCGGTTCACAAGGGGACAATAACGGTTCACGGAAGCCGCAAAATCGCTTTGGAATGCGAGGAAGGAGATGCGGCTTATGCAGAGTCGGTTTGTGCCACCGAGGAGTTGAAGTACTATAAAGACAATGTTGATTCGGCGGACATGACTCCGTTGAAGAAGCCAACTACGGAGCATGATCCGGCCCTGAAGTTTAAATCGGCAGCAGAAACTAAGATTATTGACTTCGTACCTGGCGCTTCGTCCAAGAAGTTCAGCATTAGTGCCAACTAGGATCCGAAATAGGAAAGCGCGCTCATCGAGTTCATCCGTGAGAATCGGGACATTTTTGCATGGAAGCCCTCTGACATGCCAGGTGTACCGAGGCAACTCGCTGAGCACACACTTAATGTGGATCCTAAATACAAACCGGTGAAACAGTTCCTCCACCGGTTTAATGAAGAAAGACGCAAGGCGATTGGAGAAGAGGTAGCCAGGCTCTTAGCCGCTTGTTTTATTGTTGAAGTTTTTCACCCTGAGTGGCTTGCCAATCCAGTGCTAGTCCTTAAGAAAAATGGCACCTGGCGTATGTGTGTGGATTACACAGATCTTAATGAAGCTTGTCCAGCAGATCCTTTTGCCCTCCCCCGTATTGATCAAATCATTGATGCTACGGCGGGTTGTGAGCGTTTAAGTTTTTTGGATGCATATTCTGGCTATCATCAGATCAAAATGGCAGTTAAGGACCAGGAGAAGACGGCATTCATAACTCCCTTTGGAGCCTTCTGCTATGTGTCTATGCCCTTTGGGCTCAAAAGTGCCCAGGCAACTTATCAACGGTGTGTACAAAATTGTCTTCACAAGCAGATTGGCCGTAATGTACATGCTTACATGGATGATATCGTGGTTAAATCTAGGGAGAAGGAGACTCTGGTTGATGATTTGAAGGAAACCTTTGATAACCTAAGGACGTACAAGATGATGCTTAATCCGGACAAGTGTGTCTTTGGTGTACCAGCGGGCAAGTTATTGGGTTTTCTGGTGTCCAATAGGGGAATTGAGGCTAATCCGGAGAAGATCACAGCCATCACCTCCCTGGCTAAACCGAAGTGTATCAATGATGTTCAACGCCTGGCAGGCCGGATTGCCGCGTTAAGCCGGTTTATCAGCCGCCTTGGTGAGAAGGCGATCCCTTTGTATCAGATGTTGAAGAAGACGGATCAGTTCGTCTGGAGTTCTGCTGCTGATGAAGCATTTGAGGACTTAAAGCGGCAATGGGCCAATCCGCCTGTGCTCGCCGCTCCCATTGACAAGGAGCCATTACTGCTATATGTTGCTGCTAATGCTCATGCGGTCAGCGTGGCTATTGTGGTGGAACGAAAGGAGGCAGGTAAGGAGCATCCGGTTCAACGTCCGGTCTATTATATCAGCGAGGTACTCATTGAGTCCAAGCAAAGGTATCCGCATTGGCAGAAGCTGGTGTACGGAGTTTTTATGGCAAGCCGGAAGCTTAAGCAATACTTCCAAGGGCACCCAATTACGGTGGTCAGTTCTGCTCCTTTGGGAGATATCATCCAGAACCGGGAAGCAACTGGCCGGATTGCAAAGTGGGCTATAGAGCTAGGGCCGTACGGTTTGAAATATGTGCCTCGAAAGCGATTAAGTCTCAAGCACTTGTCGATTTCATCAATGATTGGACGGAAATGCAAGCACCTGAAGAAAAGCCGGATCATACGTATTGGACCATCCATTTTGACGGATCCAGGCTGTTGGAAGGCTCGGGGGCTGGAGTCATATTAACTTCCCCACGAGGTGATAAGTTTTGTTATGTTCTCCGTTTAATGTTCCCTTGTACTAACAATGCAGCTGAGTATGAAGCCATGCTCCATGCTCTTCGGATGGCTAAGGAGATGAATCTAAGTCGAGTTAAGTGCTTCGGTGATTCGGACCTTGTGGCTTAGCAAGTGTCTGGCACTTGGGACTCCAAGGACCCACTCATGGCAGCATATCGTTGTGAGGTGGATATTGTTGCAGGTTATTTCAGAGGCTATTAGGTGGACCACGTGGACCGGCGGAAAAATGAAGCGGCGGACGCTTTAAGCCGGCTGGGCTCTCAGCGCAAACCGGTCCCACCCAATGTTTTTCTGGATGTGCTGCACAACCCGTCGGTGAAGATCCCTGGTGAAGAGGATTTGGCCATTCCTGATCCGGAGGCTCAATTGGTGGCAGTTCTTCATGTTATTCCGGATTGGACTCTTCCTTATCTGGCGTACAAGAACTGGGGTGAGTTGCCAGAAGATGAGATTCTGGCCCGGCAGATAATCCGGCGATCCAAGTCCATGGTTGTCATCAACGGTGAGTTGCATCATTACAGTGTATCAGGAGCTTTTCAACATTGCGTGTCTCCTTAAGAAGGCCGTGAAATTTTGCGGGAGATCCACGAAGTAGATTGTGGTCACCACGCCGGTTCAAAGTCTCTGGTGGCTAAAGCGTTTCGCCATGGTTTCTATTGGTTAACTGCTCATGCTGATGCGAAGGATCTGGTTAGACGATGTGATGGTTGCCAAAGGTTTTCAAGACGTGCTCATGTACCGGCTCAAGAATTGAGGATGATTCCAATTACTTGGCCGTTTGCGACTTGGGGGCTGGATATGGTTGGGCCTTTCAAAAGGTCCAAAGATAAGAAGACCCACCTCCTGGTGGCGGTGGACAAGTTTACAAAGTGGGTGGAGGCAGAACCTGTTAGCAAGTGTGATGCGGCCACGGCGGTTTAGTTCATCAAAAAGGTGATTTTCCGGTTTGGCTTTCTGCACAGTATTATCACGGATAATGGTACCAATTTATCCAAAGGTGCTATGAAGGAGTTCTGCGAACGGGAGCACATCCGGCTCGATGTTTCATCAGTGGCACATCCACAGTCCAATGGTCAAGCAGAAAGAGCTAATCAAGAGATCTTGAGAGGCATCAAGCCCCGGCTCATGGTTCCTTTGCAGAGAACGCCGGGTTGTTGGGTAGACGAATTACCATCCGTATTATGGAGCATCAATACAACACTCAACAGATCAACAGGATACACACCATTCTTCATGGTTTATGGAGCGGAGGTGGTTCTCCCCAGCGATATCCGTCATGACTCACCTCGTGTCACGGCTTATGTTGAAGCAGACAATGAGACAGCACGGCAAGATGCTTTGGACCGGTTGAATGAAGAGCGTGACATCGCAGCCACCCGGTCGGCGATTTACCAGCAGGATCTTTGTCGTTATCACAGTCGCCGAGTCAGAACCAGAGCCTTCCAGGAAGGAGATTTGGTGCTTCGGCTCGTCCATGATCAGACTGATATGCATAAGCTATCCCCACCTTGGGAGGGGCCTTTAGTGGTCAGCAAGAATCTGCACAACGGGTCGTACTATCTGATCGATATTCGAGAGCATAAGGACTCAAGTACATCAGAGGAGGAGACTAACAGGCCGTGGAATATAGCTCATCTTCGGCCTTACTATACCTGAGCCATTGGCTATACTTATGTACATACAATGTATATATTATGATTAAGTATAATAAACCGGAACCTCAGCTAAAGCGGGGTATCTGTTCTTTTACATCATGTGAGGTTACACGGAGTTGCTCTAAAGCGGCCTCCGGTTTACCCCTTGAGTTCGCTTTGCTAAAAGCATCGTGTTATATCACTAGGAGGATTGGTCGTGTCCGAACCAATACCATGCCTCTTGATAGGCGAAAGCCACCAGATCACTTGGGGACTTGGTCATGTCTGAACCAGTCATGCCTCTTGATCGGCCTAAGGCCACAGAATCACTTGGGGGCTTGGTCGAACCCGAACCATGACCACGCCATTTGGTCGGCATAAATGCCACAAGAATCACTTGGGGACCTGGCTAACTAGAACCATAGTTACACCTAACGGGAGCTTGGTCGTGTTTGGCCATGGTTATGCCATTTGATCAGCTTAAATAAATCTTTTTTGGCAAACATTTTTGTCGTTGCTTTTGCTTCATACTTTTCTTTGAAGGGGGGTTTTTGATTTTTATTGTGTTCTTTAAACCGACAAAGTTTTTTAACCAATCAATTGACGGAACACAGTTCACATCAATCTGGAGACTATTTGTCCGGTTTGATCCTTGTTGTTAACATCCTCTTATGGAGTAACACGGTGTTCATTATAACCCGGCACGGTTTACATGGTAACCAGTGTCATATACATATACAGGAGTTGTTATTTCCTCCAACAGTGTGGGTTTGCAAAAGCTCCGCTTCAAGGTTGGCCAAGCCAACTTCACACTCAATGGTGGGAGGTATTATGTATCTCAAATTTTTTTATCATATACTTAAAATTTTGTTTTGGATGTTTTGACTTTATATATACAAACATCATATTCCGCCTGACGGTACAACCACGGTGACACTTAACGAATTTCTTATTTCAGAAAGTATTTTTGAAAGTTCATTACCACAGGAAGAACAAGTTATGCGTGAAGGCATATCAATATCAAAGGTATCAGCTAGCCTATTACAAGGCGACATGGTGCCCATAATAACATAATTGTTTTTTACAAAGGAGAGACAGTTTTAAAACCGGCTTCCGGTTTAAGCTTGGCCACCAGCCTGGCCTGATGGTTGTGGGTCATCCTGCGCCGCTTCAGCTTCCGTTTCTCTACCCAGTGGCTGGAAATCCATAGTTGTCCAGTCGATTCCCATCAATGCTTGAAAAACAGCTTTGTCATGGATTAGCAAAGATGGGTCAATATCGGGAGCGTAAGTAGGCTTACGGATTGGAGGGATCAGGTTTTCCGATTCATGGATTGGTGCAGATATTCGCTTGTTCTGGCTGTCATATTGGGCTTGATAATGAGACAAATCTGCTTCCTCAGCCAGTTGACAAGCTAGCGGACGTACCTCCCGGTTTATGGCTCGTAGATCCGCTTCACGAAATTCTGACCCATCTTCCTTCAAACTGGGATAACCCTAAGCCGCTTCAATAGGATCAAAATCCGTCATCCGGGCTTTTGCCCGGATTAAAGCATTGATTGCACCAGTTCGAGCAGCAGATTTCTTCAGCTCTTCAACCAGGGCAGGAAGCACTGACAGTTTCCTCAAAGTATCTTGAATCAAAGTGGGCGCCGGTTTGTTATGAGACGCGGTACAGATGATCCGCTGGGCACCAGTATACAATTGTTTAACCAAGGTATAGGCGGCTTTCAATTTCTTCCGCACATCTGACCCCAAGTGACCAATGCGTGACCCTGAAATACCATAAAAGGTTAATAAACCGGTGACTCTGTAAGAAGGCAGAACCAATTCAGAAGGCAAGCTGGCTTACCAAAGATAGCAGTGGTCATGGCTTGAACATGCCCCTTTATGCTGGTCAGTTCATCCGTCACTGGTTTCAGTGCAGCCTCGGCATCCTCTGCTCATTTGATCAAAGCGGACTTTTGAGTGGCCCAATCCGCCCGTTTCTTCTTGAAGTTCTCCTTAAGTTGTTCCATGGCGCTTAAGGCACTGGCCAATTCCTCTTTTTCCTTGGAGGTTTCAGCCTGTTGGGTTTTCAGGTTTTCTCGCAGATCGATGACTTGGCTTTCTTTCGCCTTCAGCTCCGCCTGCAGGCATACAGATATATGTTTCAACAAACCGGTAGAAGGATTCAAGTACCAACCACATAACAAGTTATGCGCTTAGCACTTGGGGGCTAATGCATATTCGATCTTCATCTTTCAATTGTTTACAAAGTCCCAAGCTCAATACAAGTATTCAACTTGGCACTTGGGGGCTAATGCATATTCGATCTTCATCTTTCAATTGTTTACAAAGTCCCAAGCTCAATACAAGTATTCAACTTGGCACTTGGGGGCTAATGCATATTCGATCTTCATCTTTCAATTGTTTACAAAGTCCCAAGCTCAATACAAGTATTCAACTTGGCACTTGGGGGCTAATGGCTATTTGATCATATGTATTCTGATGCGGCAGTTTCAATTACTTAAAGTACCAGTTCAACTATGCTAAGTTGAACCGGCCCTTGGGGACTACATCAGCAAATTTCAAATCATCAAGATTCATATTATTAAGTCCCGGTTTGAAAGAATATTTCAAATCGGCCCTTAGGGGCTAGGAGAGTCAGCAAGAATGAAAGCATACAAGCAGGAAGGAGCATATGGAAGTTACCTCATATTTATCCTTCATCATGTTAACCAGACCGGCTTCATAGTCATGGCTGGTATACAGCCGGTTCAGATAGCCGGAATGGATATCTTGGGCGTTCAGAGCAGCGTAAGCCGTCAGATCAGCATTCCACTTGCCTTTGCCAAAAGCAGCTAATTCTTCCTTGGCAGAATGTTTGGATAAAGCGACAGGATTGCTTGGCTCAGTATGGCCAGTGCCAGTAATGACAACTTCATCATCATTGGTACCGCCGGTTTGCACTGGAGCTGTTGGCTTGTCAGTAGGTTTTGCGGGACCGGTGGAGCTTTCAACCCGGAGGGAACCTGTGGGCTGATGGATAGGACCTAAGGTATCAGTAGGTATTTCCTCAGCAGTAAGATCATCATCTGGCTGCGGTGGATCATTGGGAATATCCTCAGGAATAGCCGCTTCAAGATTGGGTGTGGTGCCTGGTTCAAGAATGGCATCTTCTTCGGCCGCTTTATCCAGGCGGGCCTTCTTGCTCGGCCTAGGTTTGGCCCTGAGAAGAATAACAAAACTAAATACAGCATATGTTCTAAGGCAATATACTATAAACATCACAATAAATATAGCTTACCCAAGCACCGTTTTGAGCGGTGGGAGCTGAGTAGCCGAAGATTCGCCAGAAGATGAGTGGGAAATAACCTGATAATCGGAGTCATACGGATTAAGAGGTTGACGAAAGAAGCCCGCTTTAGGACAAGCACTGACAAGCGAATTAGAGACCTCGGAATGACGTTTCCAAACCGGACTATTTGGTAAACCGGCGGAGGTAACTACCTGGCCGTTGTGCCGGGTGGTGCGGCGAGCTTCGTGTTGTTGAGTCTTCATAAGAAGTTTAGGATCCAAATAAGCAAGAGGATGAGAAAATTTAACTTTCCGGTTTGCCTGACGGATTTTTTGTGAAGGCAAAGTTTCTGAATCAGAAGAGAGAAGAATTACCTCTGCAACATTCCGCATGGCTGGCTTCGGCATCATCCTGACAAATATCATCATCAATAAGATGCGTGAAAAATAAACCAAGTGAGTCAAGCTCTACCTCAAAGTCCGGATTATCCACCTCGTCATCAGGGGTCGGATTACAAGATGCAGTGGTTCTTTTCCAGTGGGCAGTCTTCTTCACAGCTTTAGTTTTTGCCGGGTGGCTCTCTCCGGTTTATCTGTTTTCTCTGGTTTCTCCTGCGGCAGCTTTTTCCTCCAAAACGGATCGTCACCCTGGTTATGCAGACACTGATATTAAAAACAATGACCATACATATCAATAACAGATTCAGCAAAGAGAAAAATCAAAGTCTTACAGCTGGCGGTTTGTTGGTGGCACAGAAGGGAAGCAGGCCGGTTCTAGCGCAGATGTGCTCCGGTTCATTCAGTATCTTATGCACAGCCTCTGTGATTTCTTCACCGGAGAGCTGGAGTCTTGCATGTCGCAGTGGGTCATCCACACTATCATTATATTCGCACATCAAACCGGAGCGCTGACTAAGGGGCAGTATGCTCCATGATATCCAACAGCGAGCAAGGTCAACCCCTGTTAAACCGTTGGCCATAAAGGCCCTGAGCTTTGAAAGCTGAGGAGCATATTTGCTTCTCTCCTGGGCAGTCAATCATTGAGGAAAAGGATGGGTATTGCTGAGCCGCTCCGGACGAAAGCCAGGCAAGGGATTCTCACCAGCAGGGGAGGTGTCTTTGCAGTACAACCATGTCTGATTCCACTCCTTGGGGTGACTGTGCAGCTTGGCGTGAGGGTATGTGACCTCTTTCCTTCTTTGAATCGCCATGCCACCCAACTCCGTATTAGAGCCATCAGTAAACTCAATACGGCGGTTTAGATGGAAAAGATCTCTGAATAATTCCACTGTGGGCTCCTCTTGAAAGAACACCTCACAGAGCACTTGGAAGTGGCACATATTTGTAATAGAGTTGGGGCCAGTGTCTTGCGGATGGAGTTGGAAATCATCTAGAACATCCCGGTAGAATTTAGAACCGGACGGTTTAAAACCCCGGGCTAAGTGGTCTACGAAAACAACAACCTCTCCTTCTCGAGGTGTGGGGGGGCATTCTTTGCCAGGAGCCCTCCAATGGACGGTGTCTTTGCTGCCCAAGGCGCCAATCAGGACTAAATCGTCAAGTTGATCCTCTGTGACGCGAGAAGGGACCCAATTGCACTCATACACTTGCTTGGCCATGATGAAATCTACAAAGTACATTGATATGTGCAATGTTAAACCGGAAGCAAATCTATCTAAACCGGAGTTTATGGAGCAACAGCATCTCGGCAGTTCAACAAGGGGACTAATGATATATGATAGATTGCTTTTTGAAAGGTGAACCGCCTATGTGGTAAAGGGGATACAGATCTAAGGCAAGAATGACTAAGGAAGGTAAAAACAGATTTCATAAGGTCGGAGTGAAATTTTGGATCTACCGTAAGACAGGAAAATAAAAGGATTTAGACCTAAAAGGTTGATCTCAAAGCAATTCACAAGGGACCAAATCAGTGTTTTATGCGCATAAAGGTTTGCTTTGGTAACAGAAGATAAGCCATTACGGAGAATACATCAGGTTTGAAGTTTTATTCATGGGCTAAAGAAGAAACAAAGGAAGAACAGTGCTAGAGTCTCGATGAACTTCGACGAACGAGGAAACCCTAGAACAGATCTGCGGGGGAAAGGAAAGAAGATTTACCGGAGCCGAGGAAGAAGCGGAAGGTCGCCGCGATGCTCTGGTGTGCTCAGGTTGATGCAGCGGCCAAGGTTGATGCAGAGGTCGACGGTGGCGGTGGAGCTCCGAAGCTGGGCGACGCGAGGAAGATGAAGCAGAAGGGGTCGGAGGGAAAGAGAAAGGAAATGACCCTTCGGTCCTATTTATAAAGAAAGGGATATGTCAAGCGCGAGAATCAAGGAGCCACGAGTTTGGAAACAAAGCTGCGGCCTTAATTGTCGCAGGCTTGTTAACAGGATAAGGTTCTTTATAACCAGTGACATCACACCGGTCTACCGCGAGCAGAGAAGATGACATCACGGCGGTTCAACAAAATACAAGAAGATGTTGAAGATGAAGATTTTTGCTAAGGATTGACATGAACCTGTTCAAATCAATTTGGGGGCTAATGTTGGGGATATTACTACTGGGCGTAAACCGGCCAGGACAAGCCGGGTTAACTTCATTAGTAGTTGAGTGTGATAAAAGCCCATGAGGGCAGATGAGGGCTAAAGGCCCATAATCGGTTTAAGGCCTATAGCTATAAACCGGCGTTGGTATGTAACTTGTGTTATAAGTTAGGAATAGTGGAGACCGAACCGAACGCATCTATGAGCCGGTATCGGGACTCTGTAAACCGACGGGCGTCCCCATGTATATAAGGGGACGACCCGGCGGCGGTTGGAGGAGGGACAACAACTCAAGACATAGGCGAAGCTTATTTGCTCCCTAGTCATCGAAACACCCATCAATTCCATCACAACTAGACGTAGGCTTTTACCTTCATTGAAGGGGCCAAACTAGTATAAACTCTCTTGCGTCCTTGTGTCCGCTTTAACCCCTTCAAGCTAACCCGTAGTGATGGCTCCACGACTAAGTCCTTTCTCTAGGACATCTGCCGTGACAAAACCACGACATGTTTGGTGTAAGAAGTGACATTCTCCAAGTTCACATGCATTAGGTGCAAGTTGCCGCCATGAATTTGAGAAAGGTTTGTTTTTGCTTCCTTTGGAATCGTTCCATGTCAATCTCGCATGTGCAAAGTATACTATATGGTTTGAGAGATTAGCTACATCCATCCCACATGTATTTCCTAGCACACCAAGCCACTAATTGATTTGTTCAAGGAGAAGAAGTTCCTTCTGAAGAGCATGCCTTATGCAAGGACTTTGATATCCTCGATGATGGTTCCCCACCTAAACTCGATAGTGTTTTATTCTAAGACTACTATGTGATCATTCTTGTCTTGGACAACATGCTCACATGTATGTAGCAGAACCAGCTCATGTTTTGGAGCTTGCTAACATAGTTCATTTCCCGAGAATCTCGCAACGTCATCTCGTCGGTTGTGTAGCAATCTTTGTTTTTTAGACATGCTGAGTCTGAAGTATCCTATCACCAACCATATCTGAATATTGGGCAGATATGATGGTTGGAACATTCCCAACATTTGCATTTTGATCCCAGCTTGCACCGCCATTGTGCCAATTTCCCATGGGCTGCCCTTCTCAGTAATTGTTGTTCAGTATCATCTTAAAAAGTGGGCTGACCATGGGTCCCAGCCATTTTCAATGATAAGCAAAAATCATCCATTACGTTGTCTTCAACAAGGTAGTCCACATCGTCCATTCTAGTCCAAGTGTGTCATTCTTTCGAACTCTTTCAAACGATCCATTGTGATTTGCCTCAGGCTGGTATGAAGAGTTTCAATGATCTATGGTTCAAAAGTAATTCTTTTTTCCACTTAAGGTAATAATTCTATGAGTCACCTCCTCCAAGGTGCCCCGCTATGGAATCATGGCAATTATCTCCTCGCTACATTGAAACCATGCACCATCTTACTCCAGCGTGGAATTGTTGCCAACCAATTTGAACCTTTGTCATTAGATCCTTACCATCATCTCTGGTGTGTGTTTTGTGTCTTAGTTCGAGAGATGTTTCAATGTCTCACTCCATGAGTTGATCCTGAGTGCTCGATCTATGAGAATATCGATTCTTCTAGAGTTTTCCCTCTCTTCTCGTTGCCATGTTGGATGGAGTTCTCAAGGCAAGGATGTCAAGATCAACATGATGCAAGCATTCAACGCTCTTATAAACTGCAATATGGATCGTGAAGATTGTGTTGACTTTGTGTCCCCTTTGTCTTCTTACCTCACATCTTGAATCTTGGGACGAGATTCTTGTTTAGTGGGGGTGAGTTGTCACAGCCCTAGCTCAGCCCCTGTTGTCTTTGCTTGATCGTTATGTCATCATGTTTAAAATTCAAATGAATTCTAAATGGGGACTGTTAAACCCTTGCAGCAAATGAAATTCAACTAGGGTCAAAACTATATCTTTTCAATGAACCCAAAATACCCTTCATAAATATTCATCATTTTTGAATTGGTCTAGAACCTCTACCAAAAATTGTGCACACTTCTCTAGGACACTCTGGATCTTTGAATTAAATCATAAGTATTTGAATTTGGACATTTAAATTCTAAAAAGTATTTTAAATGTCCAAATAATCTTGAAAGCATTTGAGGGCTGTTGGAAATAATTCGAAAAGTGCCCACAAATATTTCCAGGATTTTATGAAATGATTTAGTATTTTTCACTAAATCAAAACAGTGCAAATAAATAGAAAAACTGAAACAAAAAGAAAAAGAAGAGAGAGAGAGAGAGAGAGAGAGAGAGAGAGAGAAAGGAAACCTACCTAGGCGTACCTCCTGTGCAGCCCACCTGGCAGTCCAGCCACATGGCGGCCCAGCCCACCCGCAGCAGCCAGTCATCCCCAACCTCCCGCCGGGAGGATGAGGCATGCGTGCTCGCCGCACGCATCCACACGCGAGGCCACCTCCTGCTTCTGTCGACGCAGGAGAGGCTCCAGGAGTCGCCACGCGACCCTCCTCAATCCCCTCTCACTTTCCCCTGTCTCTGGACCCCTCCCCCTCTCTGCTCTCTCTCACACACGACCACCGAGCGTGCCAGTAACAGACGCTCATCGTTGTCATGGCAACAACCACCCCTTCGCCCCTCTGACATGCCCATGAGCTCCGCCTCCGTTATCTACGCCTCCTCGACGACTAATGAGACGCTGGACGCCCCAACGCATCATCCCTGACCACTTCTTCCTCCTCGGTTCGCCGAGATCGACCTCGCCGCCCTGCTCAGCTCTAACCTCCCCCGAGCCTGCTTCGACGGCCGTCGCAACCGCTGTGAGCTTCAACGTCGTCTCCCCCGCTTCTTTGCATCATTTGTGCATCTAACCATCTCCTCCACCGGAGTCAAGATGCTCCGCCGCAAGAGCTTGTCGCCGGCGTTGCTCCGCCGACCATTTGGTCGCGCCAATGTGCCAAACACACCCGTCGAACCACGTAGTGCCTCGCCCATGCTTTAGTTCGCGCATTTGCTTGCTACAGCCGTGCCCCCGCGCACAGCCGAACTCCGGCCGCCTCCTGGCTTGATGTCACCCCGCTGCCGTCCACCTCGCTCTCTCTCCCGTGGCCACCACTGGATGTGCATGTGTGCCAGCAATCCATAGCCGCAAACCGCGCGCCAAACCATCGCCCGTAGCACAAATCCGAGCCACGCCGCCGTCGATTTGGTCCCCACCAGCCAGGCTTCGGCGACTGCCGACGTGGCCGTCATTAGCAGCTAATGACGCCACTAATTAAACCCCATAGTCAATGACAGATGGGCCCCACCAGCTTAATTAACAAGATAACGAAATTAGTTAGAATTAGTCTAATTCTCTTCGACCCACGCGTCAGCATTGACTTTGCTGACGTGGCCATTGACCGGTCCCACCTATCTGTGACTCGAACTAGCACCGTGAGACTGACCAGTGGGACCCACTTGTCAGGTTTGACCTGGACCTGCCATGTTGACTGGCTGACGTCACGGTGACACAGTGGTGATGTCATAAATGATTTTCTAGATTTAAGTAAATCTAAATGATTTATTTAATTCAGAAAATGTCCTAAACTTCTAAAAATCATAGAAAATAAACCGTAACTCCAAATGAAATAATTTATATATGAAAAATTATCAAAAAAATCCAATCTATCTATCTGTACCATTTTCATGCATGATATAACAACTTATATCTGCTGAATTGGACAAATCAAATAAATGACATTTGAATGACCACATATGGAGTTTGAATTTGAACCTTTGGTTCAAACCAACCCCATTTAAATTGTTGCTAGCTGCGGTAGCTCAAATCACAGCATAGTGCCATGACACATTCATGCATCATATTGTTGCATTGCATTGATTGTGTTCCCTCTTGTTTGCCGGTGGTTGTTCCCCCTTTGTCGTGGAATTGTCACGTCAGATGTCCTTAGCGGAAGGACTTAGTCGTGAGGCCAACGCATCTATGTGGTAACTTGAGAGGGGTTGAGCGGAATCGAGAAACGCAACACAAGACGAGGATTTAGACAGCTTCGGGCCCTGGGAAACATCATCCGGTAACAACCCTACATGCTGTTTGAGGCTAGATCTCATTATCATCACGATGGTGTCGCCGTAAATCAGCTCTCCTCTAATTGTGTCTAGCCCTAGAGATTGTTGTTTGCTTCTCCCCCTTTGAGGAGCCCTGCCCCATCTTATATATGTTGAAGGGGCGGGTTACATGTGGAGTCCAACTCGGACTTTAACTTAAACTATTTTGACTTCCCTTCCTGGGCTTCTTAACATCTGCCGGTTTAACATTGTCTGCCGGTTTAACACCAGCCGGTTTAACGTCTGTCTTAGCCATCTATCTTGACTCTCTGCCTTAACTCTCTGCCGGTTTACCAAGTCCCAGTCGGTTTACAACTCCAGTCGGGTCATACCACGGGGTATATCCCCGATATTAGCCCCCAGTTTAATTTGGATTTATCCATGTTAAACTGATCTTGATTATCCTTAAGTCCTTGTCACTTCCTTATTCTATAAAATCCGAGTCAATAGACTAGCTTCATAATCAATTTGCTGACATCAGTTTGTCATAGTGAAATATTGTGAAGAATAACTCCTTCGACTTCAGCTCCCAACGCTTAACAAAAGTATTGGCCTTTGAAATACTCATTTGATATTCAGCCGGTTTAAGAAGTAGAACTTGCCGGTTTAAGACTTGAACTTGCCGGTTTATCATTGCCGGTTTACAAATATTGATGGCACCAGGTCATAATTGTAGTTAACATGAAGCTTGAAAATATACCTCTTATATGCCTATCACTTGTAGCCCCCAAGTCTTAAGAAGGTAGCATAGCAACAGCTTAAGACTTGCTTCAATATGAATATCACAATCTTGAAGAAATCCAGGTTGTTCATTAATCACTAGTTAGAATTGAGTACTCTACATATGTAGCCCCCAAGTGTCGGGTTGTCATGCTTGCAGCAACCTGGGACTTGAAATTGCCTTATTCTCATAAAAACTTCAAACAGTGTAGCCCCCAAGGGCCGGGTCATTATGCAATAATGAGCAGGGACTTTGTAAATATAATCTTGTAAACTTTGATCATCAACGTGTAGCCCCCAAGGGTCGGCTCAGTCAGATAATATTGAGATGGGACTTTGATATATTCTTCAATGAAAATAACATCATATGATGTAACCCCCATCATGGGGCTTGAATTCACGTCCACAAGGTTAAGAGCCTTATGCTTTACCAACTGAGCAGTAGACCCTTCAATGTAATGGATAAAAAGCTTTGTACCTTAAATTGTTGACAGAGGCAATTGGTAGCCCCCAAGGGCCGGCTCATTACCATGTGATGAGTCGGGTCTTCAATAAGGTGAGCAAAAAAATGACTTTGCATTAGCCCCCAAGTGTCATGGTGCATGCTTGCAGCAATATGAGACTTGTGTATTTAATGTAATTTCAACTAAAATAATGTAGCCCCCAAGTGCCGAGTCGTAAGCCTGCAGCAACTCGGGACTATTCCTTAAATTGTAGAATAAATCATATCTATTGATAATATGATAGCCATTTGTGCTAAAGCGACTTTGAAAACCTTAATCATAATACTGGTTATTAATAACCATAATAAAAATCCAGCCATGTTGGCTATTTGAATAATATACCCAATGATTTATAAGCGCATAATTGCAATGGCGCAATCCAAATATATACTGGCGACTTATAGTCCAAAGCTAGGCCGGGTCAATAAACACCGGATTATAAGTGATTATGTACTGACAACTTGTAGTTGAAAGTCGAGCCGGGTTAACGAACACCGGGTTAATTTGATGAATGATAGTCATGCCGGGTCAATAGACACCGGTTCAACATAAAATGTATCAAAAGAGAAAAATCTTGACAAAGGCAAATAAAACCGTGTAGTCGAGGCTTTTCAAGGGCTGCCAGGCCCAAATTCGAGTCTTTTCATGGGCTGTCAGGCCGCTGAGTTAAACCAATTGACAAAGCCTTTTAAGATGGGCCTCCAACTAACCAATCATCGTTTTAACTTTGACAAGTTCACGGTCTCAATGAGAGTAATTGTCAAACGTTCGGCGGGTCATGTCAGGATTACGTGGATAGGAGTGGCTTACTTGATGAAGGCAGGTTAACCCAGGGTTTTAGGTGAATACACGAGGCTTCCAAGCCGTGGGTCGATACCCAATTACAAGGGTTGACGGTGTCCTGGACTAGGGGGTACTCACCACGTCATCTCCCGATCTATTAGATTGGGCCGAGGACCCCCATGGCTGTATACTCATGGGCCAGTTCGGACAGCTGCTGCATACAAGGAATATTCCACAAGACTTGGCGATCAAGACAAGGACTCCTCCCCACCGGCGTATTCGGTTAGGACTCTTGTTATCCTAGGCCTCTGGTGCATTATATAAACCGAGGCCAGGATAGTCGATAGACATACACATCAACAATCATACCATAGGCTAGCTTCTAGGGTTTAGCCTCCTTGATCTCATGGTAGATCTACTCTTGTACTACCCATATCATCAATATTAATCAAGCAGGACGTAGGGTTTTACCTCCATCAAGAGGGCCCGAACCTGGGTAAAACATCGTGTCCCATGCCTCCTGTTACCATCGATCGTAGACGCACGGTTCGGGACCCCCTACCCGAGATCCGCCGGTTTTGACACCGACATTGGTGCTTTCATTGAGAGTTCCGCTGTGTGATCGACAAAAGGATCGATGGCTCGCCTACAGATCAACTGCGACTTCGGCGTCTTCGTCACCAGTTCGACTGGTCACCTTGGTTCAACCAAGAATTGCGCCATGTGTTCGGATCACCATGTTCGGACGAGGGCCTTCATCAAACATCAACTCCGATCTCTATCAAGATCACGGAGGAATTATCTATGGAGCTCGGGGGCTCAACGTCAACATTGCCCTCAAGCGACCGTGCTGTTTTTCTGGACAGCAAACTCGTATCTGCCGCCACCACCTCCTTGAGTATCGCTTTGACGATCGCTTTGGTGGAATTGTGCGGAATTGAGTCTACAACAACCCTGGAAAATTTCGTCGAGTTCCGATGGAGGAATCTCTGGCAATCCATGATATACCGGAGCCCTGTCAAATCTGGACGGGAATTTGGATGAGTTTAGGGCGTGGTGTCCAGCTTCTAGCTCGGACGTCCTTTGAAAGATCCAACCGTTGTTCGGCTGCGAAATTCCTATATATATCACCTCTCAAAACTTCAGCTCGATCCGACCGTCCAAACTCCGGGAACCTTCCGATTAGTGCACCACTTTTCGGATTTGTTTTCTGCGCGAAAATGAATCCGACCCGAGTTCATCTTTTTTATGAACGGGATTTCGGACATCCCTTTTGAAGGAAGTTTTGTATGGGGTATTGTGTTTTGTTCCCGAACACATCTGTGACGCCCTAGATTTAATCGTACACTAATCATACACGCAAACGTGTACGATCAAGATCAGGGACTCACGGGAAGATATCACAAACACAACTCTACAAATAAAAAAAAGTCATACAAGCATCATATTACAAGCCAGGGGCCTCGAGGGCTCGAATACAAGAGCTCGATCATAGACGAGTCAGCGGAAGCATCCAAATCTGAGTACAGACATAAGTTAAACAAGTTTGCCTTAAGAAGGCTAGCACAAACTGGGATACAGATCGAAAGAGGCGCAGGCCTCCTGCCTGGGATCCTCCTAAACTACTCCTGGTCGTCGTCAGCGGGCACCACGTAGTAGTAGGCACCTCCTGTGTAGTAGGAGTCGTCGTCGACGGTGGCGTCTGGCTCCTGGGCTCCAACATCTGGTCGCGACAACCAGGAAGAAGGAAAAGGGAAGGAAGGAGGAAGCAACCGTGAGTACTCATCCAAAGTACTCGCAAGCAAGAAGCTACACTACATATGCATGGGTATCAAATGGAGTAAGGGTATCATATGTGGACTGAACTGCAGAATGCCAGGATAAGAGGGGAATAACTAATCCTTTCGAAGACTACGCTTCTGGCAGCCACCGTCTTGCAGCATGCAGAAGGGAGTAGACTGAAGTCCTCCAAGTATCATCGCATAGCAATAATCCTACCCGGCGATCCCCTCCTTGTATCCCTGAGAGAGAGCGACCACCGGTTGTATCTGGCACTTGGAAGGGTGTGTTTTAGTAAGTATCCGGTTCTAGTTGTCATAAGGTCAAGGTACAACTCCAAGTCGTCCTGTTACCGAAGATCACGGCTATTCGAATAGATTAACTTCCCTGTAGGGGTGCACCACATACCCCAACACGCTCGATCCCATTTGGCCAGACACACTTTCCTGGGTCATGCCCGGCCTCGGAAGATCAACACGTCGCAGCCCCACCTAGGCACAACAGAGAGGTCAGCACGCCGGTATAAACCTAAGCGCACAGGGGTCTGGGCCCATCGCCCTTAGCACACCTGCACGTTGCGTGGGCGGCCGGAAGCAGACCTAGCCTAGTGGCGTTCCAGTCCAATCCAGCGCGCGCCGCTCCGTCGCTGACGTCAAGAAGGCTTCGGCTGATACCACGACGCCGGGATACCCATAACTACTCCCGCGTAGATAGTTAGTGCGTATAGACCAAATGGCCAGACTCAGATCAAATACCCAGATCTCGTTAAGCGTGTTAAGTATCCGCGAACGCCGACCAGGGCCAGGCCCACCTCTCTCCTAGGTGGTCGGAACCTGCCCTGTCGCTCCGCCTCAAAGATCCACTCGCGGGTGCTCCTCAAGCCGACCCGTCTTTAGTCACCACATGTATCATGTATAAAGTATAGTATATACCCGTGATCAACTCCCGTGTGATCACGGCCCGATAGTATAGCATGGCAGACGGACAAGGATGTAGGGCCACTGATGATAAACTAGCATCCTATACTAAGCATTAGGATTGCAGGTAAAGGTAACAACAGTAGTAGCAAGGACAGGCTATGCATCAGTATGGGATTAACGGGAAGCAGTAACATGCTACACTACTCTAATGCAAGCAGTATAGAGAAGAGTAGGCGATATCTGGTGATCAAAGGGGGGGGCTTGCCTGGTTGCTGTGGCAAGAGAGAGGGGTCGTCAACACCGTAGTCGTACGGGGTAGCAGCGGCGTCGGTCTCGGTGTCTAGAGAGAGAAGAGGGGGAAGAAACAATAATTATAATGCAAGCATATGCATAGTGATGCATGACATGACAAGTTACGGCGTTAGAGGTGCCCTAACGCGGTAGTAGGTGATACCGGTGAAGGGGGATAACATCCGGGAAAGTATCCCCGGTGTTTCGCGTTTTCGGACCGGTGAACCGGAGGGGGAAAGTTGCGAGTTTGATAGGTTAGGGATGCGTGACGGACGAACGGACTGCGTATCCGGATTCGTCTCGTCGTTCTGAGCAACTTTCATGTTGAAAATATTTTAATCCGAGTTACGGATTAAAAGATATGATTTTCTAAAGATTTTATTAATTTCTGGAATTTAATTAATTAATTATTTAATTTGAAAAATGAATTTATGACGTCAGCATGATGTCATGCTGACGTCAGCATTCAACAGGGTTGACTTGGTCAACCTGACAGGTGGGTCCTGTTCGTCATACTCTGTTAGTTAATTAACAATAGTTAATTAGGTTAATTAGCCATTAGGTTAATTAATAAGGATTAATTAAATTAAGTATTTACTTAATTAATTAATTAATATTTTAATTATCATTTATTTTTATTTTTAACGTTCTGGGGGGCCTGCGGTCAGCGGCATGGCCGGTCCAGTCAGCAAGGCTGACCGGGTCAACAGGCCGGCCGGGCCCCTAGGGCCCACGGGTCAGTGACCCAGGGGTGGCCCCAGGTCGGCCACGTCGGCGGCCGGCGTTGGGGAGCTCCGCGGAGCGTTCCCGCGGCGGAGGGGCGCCGGACCTCGCCGGGATTCGCCGTCCGGCGGCAAAAATGGCCGCGGGCGGGTGCGTTCGAACGTGGAGAGGATGCCGCGTCCAACGGTGGCAGAGGCACGGCCGGACTTGGCCGGAAACGACGCCGGCGAGCGGCGGAGGCGGCGGTGGGATTCGGGACCGCGTCGGGATCGCGCTACGGGGCTAACGGGAAGGCCAGGGGGGGCTGCGCGACGCGCTGAGCACAAGGGGCTCGGCCCCGTGACCATTTGGTCACTGGAAGGGCGCCGGCGACGAGATCCGCGACGGGGGCGCTCGGGTACGGAGGGGAACGAGGGGGAAGAGGAGGGGGGGCCTCGACCGAGCGGAGGAGGCGCGAGGGGAGGGGGGTACGTGGGGCGCGGTGAGCCGGCGCGAGCTGGAGCGCGACGAGCGCGGCGCCGGAGCGAGCTCCGGCCATGGCGACCGAGCGGGGGGGTCGACCCCTACGGCTACAGAGCGAAGCAGGGGAGGGAAGAGCTCACGGGGGGGACGCGTGGGGTCTCGGAAGCGGGCTCGGGGGCGGTCGGGGGCGTCCGGCGGGGAGGAGGTCGAGGCGGCGGCCGTCCGGCGATGCGGATCCGGCGAGGTGGGAGTCGGGGACGGTCCCGAGGCGGCGACGAGGGGGGGGGGGTCGGGCGTCCCTGCGCGGCCGGTCGGGGAGGAGGGGAGGAGGACGAGCGCCGGTGGGTTGGGGCGCCGGCGTCTGGGGCGACGAGATCGGGCGGATCCGATCCAGATCCAGGCGATGGGAGTGGGCGGGAAGCGAGTGGGGGAGTGGTTAGGTTAGGGTTCGGGTTCGTGGGGGGATATGGAGAAGTGGGGGGAGGCCGGTTGGGCCTGCGGCCGGAAGGGCCGGCCTGCTGGGCCGAAGCCCAGTGGGGCCTTTCTCTCCTTCCATTTTTTGTTTGTTTGTTTTCTGTTTTCTTTTATTATTTCTTTCTTTTCTGTTTAAATCATTTTAAACCATTTAGCCATTTTATAAAAATGTGTTTGTGGCACCATAATTACCTTTGTAATATATGGCAACCACCGAACATTTTTGTTTCAATTTTTGAAAACTTTTATTGCCGACATTAATTTTAAATTTGAATTTGACGTGGTTTGAACTAACGGACGTTTAGCAACAGTAATAGGGATGACGTTGGCATCATTAGTGAGGATTACTGTAGCTTAATTACCCGGGCGTCACAATTCTCCTCCACTACAAGAAATCTCGTCCCGAGATTTAGGAGGTAGAAGGAAAGAGTGCGGGGTATTCATCACGCAGACGATCCTCGCGTTCCCAGGTGGCTTCGTCTTCAGAGTGATTCGACCACTGGACTTTGAGGAACTTGATCGCCTTCTGACGTGTGCGGCGTTCAGCTTGGTCGAGAATGCGGACCGGATGCTCTTTATAGGAGAGGTCCTGCTGCAATTCGAGCACTTCATGATCCACTGCTCGGATTGGATCCTTGAAGCAGCGTGAGTTGTGACACGTGGAACACATCGTGAACCTGAGAAAGGTTCGACGGAAGCTCCAGTTGATATGCCACTTTTCCACGCCTTTCGAGAATAGTGAATGGGCCAATATAGCGAGGAGCTAGCTTGCCCTTGATCCCGAAGCGGTGAGCACCCTTCATTGGTGTAACTCGAAGATAAGCCTTTTCGCCAGGTTGATAGACCATGTCTTGGTGATGACGGTCATACTGACTTTTCTGACGTGACTGAGCAGTCTTGAGATTCTCGCGAATAATGCGAACTTGTTCTTCGGCCTGTTGGATAATATCCGGACCGAAGAGTGGACGTTCCCCAGTTTCTGACCAGTTCAGAGGGGTTCGACACTTTCGTCCATAAAGCACTTCGAAGGGGGACATCTTCAGACTAGCTTGATAGCTATTATTATAAGAGAACTCGGCATATGGAAGAGATTCCTCCCATTTCTTGCCGAATGAGATTACACAAGCTCGAAGCATGTCTTCGAGAACTTGGTTGACACGTTCAACTTCCTTGCGACTGAGGATGACGCAGTACTGAACGACAGATGAGTCCCCATAGCTTCTTGGAAACTTGCCCAGAATCTTGAAGTGAATAAGCTGCCACGGTCCGAACTGATAACCAGTGGAATACCGTGAAGTGAAACAATTCTGGACATGTAGAGAGTAGCAAGCTGACTAGCAGTGATTGTCTCTTTGACCGCCAGAAAATGGGCAACTTTGGAAAGCCGGTCAATGACGACAAGAATAGCATCATTACCTTTCTGCGATTTGGGAAATCCAGTGACGAAGTCCATTTCAACATGGTCCCATTTCCATTCAGGAATAGAGATAGGTTGCAGAGTTCCAGCAGGCCTTTGATGCTCTGCTTTGATTCGGCGACAAATGTCACACTCAGCAACATAACGAGCAATGTCCTGCTTCATATTAGACCACCAGAATCTTTGACGAATATCCTGGTACATCTTTGTACTACCAGGATGGATGGACAGAGGCGTATCATGAGCTTCTTGCATAACCCTTTTAGTCTTATCCAGGTTTTTCTTCGAACATGGTACCACTAGAGCGGCCTTTGAAATACAAGGCGCCATCGTCGGCGATCGTGGAAGATGAGGGCTTTCCCCTTTTGAGGTCGCGCTTATCTTGAGGACCTTCATCGTCACATTTCCTGTATCCATTTGATGGTGTCCACAAGATCTTGGTTTCGCCAACCAGGGTAATTGAGAGAACCCTGGAAACACATGAGGTTCCGTTTGGGGAAACCCTTCGGGAGGGGAAGCGAAGTGATCCGGAGAACAATATGGAGGTTTCAGCCTTCTAATTTTCGGCAAGCGAGGGCTGAAACTTTCTATGAACCTGGGAGGTGGTTTTGCAGTTAAGACTTGCGGCTCAAAGGCATCCAGCCATCACATTTAGCCCTTGCCGGGGGTTATATGATATTATCCACGTCAAAGTTGGCAATCTCTCATCCATCTTTGCTGGCGTAGTTCAAAATCTGGCCTGAAGTAAACAGATACTTCAGACTTTGATGGTCGGTGAAGATCTCGCAACGATTACCGAGAAGGTAATGTCGCCACTACTTCAGTGCATGAATGACAGCAGCAAGCTCGAGGTCGTGAACCGGGTTGTTTTCTTCGTGAGGGCGCAGTTGACGAGAGGCATAAGCAATCACTCTGCGCTCTTGCATTAGGACACAGCCTAATCCTTGACGGGAAGCGTCGCAGTAAATGACGAAGTCCTTCTTAGTATCAGGTGGTGCAAGCACGGGGGCAGAAGTCAACTTGTCTTT
The DNA here is from genome assembly GCF_003073215.2 of Triticum urartu. Taxonomy (NCBI): domain Eukaryota; kingdom Viridiplantae; phylum Streptophyta; class Magnoliopsida; order Poales; family Poaceae; genus Triticum; species Triticum urartu. The sequence goes on from NC_053026.1 coordinate 637,699,138, forward strand.
GAGCGCCTGGAAACTTTCCTGACACTTGTCTGTCCAGTCGAACTTGACACCCTTATGCAACAAATTAGTCAGAGGCCTGGCAATCTTGGAGAAGTTCTCGACGAATCGACGGCAATAGCTGGCGAGACCGAGAAAACTTCGGACTTGCTTCACATTCTTCGGAGGAGTCCAATCGAGAATAGCCTGAACTCGTTCAGGGTTGACGGCAATACCATCTTTGGAGATGACATGCCCAAGATAGGTTACTTCGGGAAGCCAGAATTCACACTTGGAATACTTAGCATACAGCTGATGTTCTCGAAGCTTCTCTAGCACAAGACGCAGATGTCCAGCATGTTCTTCCTCGTTCTTGGAAAATACAAGGATATCGTCCAGATAAACCATGACGAACTTGTCGAGGTAATCCATGAATATATAATTCATCAGACGAGAGAAGGTGGCGGGAGCATTCATTAAGCCGAATGACATGACGGTGTACTCATATGACCCATACCGAGTCACGAAGGCGGTTTTTGGGATGTCCTCTTCACGAACACGGATCTGGTGGTAACCCAACCTCAAGTCGAGTTTGGAGAACACTGATGAACCAGCCAGTTGATCATAAAGATCATTGATCCGAGGAAGAGGGTATTTATTCTGAATGGTAGCTTGATTTATAGGACGGTAGTCTTGGACCAATCGGTTTGCCCCATCCTTCTTCCTAACAAAGAGAGAAGGTGCTCCCCAAGGAGAGCAACTTGGGCGAATGAAACCATTGACAAGAGATTTGTCGATTTCCTCCTTAAGCTCAAGGAGTTCATGCGGCGGCATCTTGTAGGGTCGTTTAGCTATAGGGGTAGTGCCGGGTTTCAAGTCGATGATGAATTCGACAGCTCTAGCAGGGGGAATCCCTGGAAGTTCTTCTGGGAATACATCTTGGAATTCATGAACAACGGGAACGTTTTCAATGCCCTCGAGTGGTGCAGCGTTCAACGCATTCAAGGCATAAAGTCGTGCCTCGGCGTTCTGAACTAGATGAGCTTGATAAGCTATTATTTCATCAGAAGGGTGTAGCAAATGGACGACCTTAGTGGCGCAAACTATAGAAGCAGTATGCGCTTTTAACCAATTCATTCCCAGAATGAGATCAATGCTACAGGACTTCAGTACGATGGGAGAGACAAGGAATTCCAGTCCTTCAATTTCTACAGGGACGTCGTTGCAAATCATGGAGGTTCGACATTGGTCCGCAGGGGTGTGTACTAATAGTGAAGCATCCATGTTCTCACATTTAATGTCGTGCAAGCATGCAAAACCTTCTGACATGAATGAATGCGATGCACCTGTATCAAATAAAACGGATGCTGGTACTGAATTTACGAGGAGGGTACCCATCACAGTAGCAGGCTGGTCTTGAGCTTCGCTCAGGTCAACGTGGTTGGCATGAACACGACCATATGACTTGGCATTGTTGCTGCGGGGCTGGTTGCTTCCACGGCCAGTTGCTGGAAGGGCCAGTTGATTCGGGTTCTGGTTGCATTCCCTAGCACGATGCCCTGGTTGTCCACACCTGAAGCACAATCCATTATTGGGAGTGGGAACAGGAGCTTGTGGTGGTGGAGCTGGGAGTCTTGGCCGCCTAGTCGGAGGAGTAGGCAGACGAGGTGCAGCATAGGTCTGCCTTGGGGTAGGTGCATCCGGCTGGTACAAGCTATTGGGAATCCATATCTTGCGCTTCTGCGAGGACGGGCCCGAAGATGAGCCCGTGTCACGGTTGCGCCTGTGAGAGCTCTGGTATTCCTGCAGACCAGTTTCGACGTTGATGGCTTTGTTCACCAAGGTGGCGAAATCAGTAAAGTCATGCACTAGAAGTGCGAGCTTGATGTCAGCTTGAAGGCCATCACGGAACTTCTCCTGTCTGCGTGCATCAGTTGCAATGTCTTCTTCAGCATAGCGGGACAAGTCAAGAAACTCCCGTTGGTAAGCTTCCACAGTTTTGTTGCCTTGGGTGAGGTTGCGGAACTCACGCTTCTTCCGGTCCATGACTCCCTGAGGAATGAAGCAAGCACGGAAGGCAGCTTGGAAGTCTGGCCAGGTGATGATTGTTCCAGCTGGTAGTGTACGCCTGTGGCTGTCCCACCATTGAGCTGCGGGTCCCTTCAGGAAGAAGGAAGCAAAGGTGACATAGCTGGCAGGGGCTACCTCAGCAGACTCCATCTCATAGGTGATGTCACGGAGCCAGTCATCAGCATCCAGAGGCTGAGTTGAGCTGCGGTACACAGTTGGGTTCAGGCACATGAAATCCTGCAGAGTTACTGGGGTTGGCTGCTGGTTCATATTGGGGCGAGGAAACTGAGCCATCATATTCTCCATGAACTGGCGATTCATCTCAAGCTGTTGGACCATACCCGCCATGTACTCAGGCGGTGGTGGGGCGTTGCCACCACGACCACGACCACCTGGTCTAACCATCCTGCTAATATTTAACAGGGGTAGTTCAGCATTGTGAAATTTGCAAAAATAACAAGAGTCATTCATGATGAAACATGCACAACGAAAGCAGCACGATAGATACTACATAGTAGTCGGCATATCTTACAAAAGAGATCATACATGGAGTTCGTTACACAGAGTTTGGTACATAGACTAAGACATCATAGGTGGCACGCAGGCTCGCGGCGAATGCATCTAACACTAACAAGCAAGTCTACATCAGTCCCACGCGGTACTGCGGAGGTAGCTGTAGCCTGAAAGCTGGTAGTGTGGCATCGGGTACACCACGTCGGTAACCTGGGGTCCGCGGGTACTCTGCTGCAGAACCTGACGCTCAAGTGGCAGAAGAGGACCAAGTGCAGGAGAGTAGCCTCCCACATCTGGCCAGCCGACGCCCTGAGGCATCACGGTCCTGGCAGGGTAGACCGCAGAACGCGATAGATCACCAGACCGGACATAGGGGTGCAACAGTGTCAGAGCATGGTAGAGGTGCTGACGAGTGGTGTACAACTCGTGGCGAAGAGCTCGGTTAGCGCGATCCAGCCCATCAGCATGCAGAACCAGGTTCTGATGGTAGAAGGGCTCTCGGGTGACAGTGGAGTAGGCAGCAGTGTAGTAACCCTCCGCACCAACATCGGATGCGATAGCAACGTGCCTGAAGGGGGAGGTATCCAACTCCTGATACTCTCCACGAAGACGTGTCAGAGCAGCATAAGCAGCATCGTGGACCGCCATATCGATAGTCACTCCAACACCATGAGCAGTGTGCAGCACGGTAGTGGAGTCATACTCTCGAGAGTAGAGGTGGACGATGGCACGGTACTGCTCCTGGTTGATGTCCTGGTACTCCTCATAGACGGTGTACTCAGGGTGCCAGCGATAACCCAGATAGGTCATCATCTCAACCAACACAGCAGGTGATCCTGAGGCACCAATGGCCGTCGTGTGGCGCACGACCTGCCTCGTGGGTTCCATCTGAAAACAAAGATGTTTTCACAGGAGTCAAATGACAATGTGGATAATGTTCAATTACTACTCTAAAGAACAACTAGGGCTTATCCAACTTTGGGGTGAATGTCGTAACGGGACCCTAGTGTCAGAGTTAGTAAAATCGTTTAACCCGAGTAGGAGAGAGTTCAGAGTCACAGAGTAAAGGTCGAGGAGTAAAAGATCCTAGCACCACCCGATGGCGACGTGGGCCCGTAAGGCACACAGCCAAGTTAGTAAAAGTTTTTGCAATGTCTAGACTCGACTTCGGCCAAGGAGTGTGGAAGGGGGGTTCCTACAGGCAGTCGGCTCTGATACCAACTTTTGACGCCCTAGATTTAATCGTACACTAATCATACACGCAAACATGTACGATCAAGATCAGGGACTCACGGGAAGATATCACAACACAACTCTACAAATAAAAAAAAGTCATACAAGCATCATATTACAAGCCAGGGGCCTCGAGGGCTCGAATACAAGAGCTCGATCATAGACGAGTCAGCGGAAGCATCCAAATCTGAGTACAGACATAAGTTAAACAAGTTTGCCTTAAGAAGGCTAGCACAAACTGGGATACAGATCGAAAGAGGCGCAGGCCTCCTGCCTGGGATCCTCCTAAACTACTCCTGGTCGTCGTCAGCGGGCACCACGTAGTAGTAGGCACCTCCGGTGTAGTAGGAGTCGTCGTCGACGGTGGCGTCTGGCTCCTGGGCTCCAACATCTGGTCGTGACAACCAGGAAGAAGGAAAAGGGAAGGAAGGAGGAAGCAACCGTGAGTACTCATCCAAAGTACTCGCAAGCAAGAAGCTACACTACATATGCATTGGTATCAAATGGAATAAGGGTATCATATGTGGACTGAACTGCAGAATGCCAGAATAAGAGGGGGATAGCTAGTCCTGTCGAAGACTACGCTTCTGGCAGCCTCCGTCTTGCAGCATGTAGAAGAGAGTAGACTGAAGTCCTCCAAGTAGCATCGCATAGCATAATCCTACCCGGCCGATCCCCTCGTCGCCCTGTGAGAGAGCGATCACCGGTTGTATCTGGCACTTGGAAGGGTGTGTTTTATTAAGTATCCGGTTCTAGTTGTCATAAGGTCAAGGTACAACTCCAAGTCGTCCTGTTACCGAAGATCACGGCTATTCGAATAGATTAACTTCCCTGCAGGGGTGCACCACATACCCCAACACGCTCGATCCCATTTGGCCGGACACACTTTCCTGGGTCATGCCCGGCCTCGAAGATCAACACGTCGCAGCCCCACCTAGGCACAACAGAGAGGTCAGCACGCCGGTCTAAACCCTAAGCGCCAGGGGTCTGGGCCCATCGCCCTTAGCACACCTGCATGTTGCGTAGGCGGCCGAAGCAGACCTAGCCTAGGCATTCCAGTCCAATCCGCGCGCGCCGCTCAGTTGCTGACGTCAAGAAGGCTTCGGCTGATACCACGACGTCGAGTGCCCATAACTGTCCCCGCGTAGATGGTTAGTGCGTATAGGCCAGTAGCCAGACTCAGATCAAATACCAAGATCTCGTTAAACGTGTTAAGTATCCGCGAACACCGACCAGGGCCAGGCCCACCTCTCTCCTAGGTGGTCGAACCTGCCCTGTCGCTCCGCCTCAAAATCCACTCGCGGGTGCTCCTCAAGCCGACCCGTCTTTAGTCACCACATGTATCATGTATAAAGTATATAGTATATACCCGTGATCACCTCCCGAGTGATCACGGCCCGATAGTATAGCATGGCAGACGGACAAGTGGTAGGGCCACTGATGATAAACTAGCATCCTATACTAAGCATTAGGATTGCAGGTAAAGGTAACAACAGTAGTAGCAAGGACAGGCTATGCATCAGGATATGATTAACGGAAAGCAGTAACATGCTACACTACTCTAATGCAAGCAGTATAGAGAAGAGTAGGCGATATCTGGTGATCAAAGGGGGGGCTTGCCTGGTTGCTCTGGCAAGAGAGAGGGGTCGTCAACACCGTAGTCGTACTGGGTAGCAGCGGCGTCGGTCTCGGTGTCTAGAGAGAGAAGAGGGGGAAGAAACAATAAATATAATGCAAGCATATGCATAGTGATGCATGACATGACAAGTTACGGCGTTAGAGGTGCCCTAACGCGGTAGTAGGTGATACCGGTGAAGGGGGAAACATCCGGGAAAGTATCCCCGGTGTTTCGCGTTTTCGGACGGACCGGAGGGGGAAAGTTGCGAGTTCGATAGGTTAGGGATGCGGCGGACGAACGGGCTGCGTATCCGATTCGTCTCGTCGTTCTGAGCAACTTTCATGTTGAAAATTTAATCCGAGTTACGGATTAAAAGATATGATTTTCTAAAGATTTTATAATTTCTGGAATATTAATTAATTATATTGAAAAATAATATGACACAGCATATGTCTGCTGACGTCAGCAGTCAACAGGTTGACTGGGTCAAACCTGACATGTGGTCCAGTCCCACCTGTCATACACTTGTTAGTTAATTAACAAGTTAATTAGGTTAATTAGCCATTAGGTTAATTAATCAGGATTAATTAAATTAAGTATTTACTTAATTAATTAATTAATATTTTAATTATCATTTATTTTTATTTTTAACGTTCTGGGGGGGGGCCTGCGGTCAGTGGCATGGCCGGTCCAGTCAGCAAGGCTGACCGGGTCAACAGGCCGGCCGGGCCCCTAGGGCCCACGGGTCAGTGACCCAGGGGTGGCCCCAGGTCGGCCACGTCGGCGGCCGGCGTTGGGGAGCTCCGGGGAGCGTTCCCGCGGCGGAGGGGCGCCGGACCTCGCCGGGATTCGCCGTCCGGCGGCAAAAATGGCCGCGGGCGGGTGCGTTCGAACGTGGAGGGGATGCCGCGTCCAACGGTGGCAGAGGCACGGCCGGACTTGGCCGGAAACGACGCCGGCGAGCGGCGGAGGCGGCGGTGGGATTCGGGACCGCGTCGGGATCGCGCTACGGGGCTAACGGGAAGGCCAGGGGGGCTGCGCGACGCGCTGAGCACAAGGGGCTCGGCCCCGTGACCATTTGGTCACTGGAAGGGCGCCGGCGACGAGATCCGCGACGGGGGCGCTCGGGTACGGAGGGGAACGAGGGGGAAGAGGAGGGGGGCCTCGACCGAGCGGAGGAGGCGCGAGGGGAGGGGGGTACGTGGGGCGCGGTGAGCCGGCGCGAGCCGGAGCGCGACGAGCGCGGCGCCGGAGCGAGCTCCGGCCATGGCGACCGAGCGCGGGGGTCGACCCCTACGGCTACAGAGCGAAGCAGGGGAGGGAAGAGCTCACGGGGACGCGTGGGGTCTCGGAAGCGGGCTCGGGGGCGGTCGGGGGCGTCCGGCGGGGAGGAGGTCGAGGCGGCGGCCGTCCGGCGATGCGGATCCGGCGAGGTGGGAGTCGGGGACGGTCCCGAGGCGACGAGGGGGGGGGGGCGTCCTGCGCGGCCGGTCGGGGAGGAGGAGGAGGACGAGCGGCCGGTGGGGTGGGGCGCCGGCGTCGGGGGCGACCGGATCGGGCGGATCCCGATCCAGATCGGCGGGGGAGGGAGGAGAAGGGGATCGGGAGGGAATGGGGTGTCGGCTAGGGTTTCCGCCGACCGGGGGGGGTTATGGGAGTGAGGGGGGGTGGGCCGGGCCAGGGGCTGGCCGGCTGGGCCAGGTGGGCTTGGCCCAGTTTGGCCAGAGGGGGGGGGGTTTCCTCTCCTTTGTTTTATTTTTCTTTTCTTAATTTATTTTCTCTTCTGTTTTATTTCATTTTAAAATATTCAGACACTTTATAAAAATGTGTGCACCCCACCATAATTAACCTTGTAATATTTGACAACCCCCGAACATTTTAGTTTGATTATTTTTTGAAAACTTTTATTACCATCATAATTTTGAATTGAATTTCAAAACCGTTTTGATTTAACCCGAGATTAAGTACAGTGACAGAGGTGACGTGGCATCATTAGTGAGGATTACTGTAGCTTAATTACCCGGGCGTCACAACATCCCACTAACTTTAATATCTTTTGAACATGATCTTCAACATCATGCTGGTGTCAAACCAGTCCGGCAATATTACTCCACGGCTACCGACCTGCGCTAGACACGGCGTCACTTTGTTGAGCCGAGCTCAACTTCTTCGGATCATCATCTCGGCAAGCCGAACAAGAGTCCGGCATCACGAAGGATAAATCATCACCAACATCGCCGCCCCACGGATTACACGGAGTGGGCATACCGGCATCGCCGCACGGTCGCTTCATCAAGCCGGCATCGACCATGTCACAACCTGCATCGGCAGGGCCGCACTATTGCTTCTTCAAGCTGGTGTCCATCACGCCGACCTACTTCGACTCATCGGCTGACGTCGAGGCTTCGACATCTCGGCTGGACCGGGGGCTTCGCCATCTCTTCATCAACCTACTCCGGACACTTCGGCGTCACTAGCCGACCAGCTCCGTCACGTTAGCTGGACCGAGGGCTTTGCCTCGGCGAGCCAACCTTTACCAGCATTGCCATGCCGTTGTTTAATCGCCCATCAGGCAATGGGTGTGTGGAGCGAGTCCCAATTTTGGGAATCGCCTTCCTTCAGATTGCTACAACAATTAAACCAGGTGCTATTAATCCTAGTATTTTTTGCTTGTTTGGGTTCATTTTTCCCAAGGAATTATTACTCTGGTTTGTCCATGATATGTACACAGGTCTATCAAATGGTGACCGCATTAACGAGGTCGCGTGGTGGTTCGATCAATTTCCGTACATAGTCCGGCGAACGCCGCATCCGGAGCTCGGACCGACCTGTGAATTCAGGCTTTGCCACGCCTTTACTACATCACGCCGACGCCCTGCATCGACATTGACTTCGGCGCCAGGCCATATTTCTTTTATTACTCACTTTGCATAAATTATTTATTATGCAACATTTTTTTAATTATCATTATTACTATTATCTCCGGTTGGCACTATTTTTGTGCACAGAAAAATGATCCGGGGACTTCGGCGTCACTCTGCCGGTCTGCATTGACCGTGCTATGTCACCACTTCGGCGTGTCGAGCTCTCCGCTCCGCCACCTCGGGACCAGCTTGGGGGATGGAACCTTGCCCCGCATCAAGCTCGGATCACGTCATCAATACCGAACACATTAACCAGCTAAGTCGCTTTCATGCTCAAAGCTTTAATTTCTAATTTGTGCTCGGTTCGACCAAGCATTATACTTTTTTGGAAAAAAGTTGCTTGTAAAAAATTTCCTTGTCCAAACTTTGTTTGTGACGCATAAATTCAAATACCCCGTTTACTTGGGGGCTTCCTTTATGAAGCTTTTCCTGTTGCATGTGATTATACTTGTACGGCTTCGTTCCTTGTTCGTGTATTATGCCACAATATGCACCATATTGACTTAAGCGATTTGCAAGCTGGGTTGCCTCGCTCCTGTGTTTACCCCTACGTTCCCGATTGTTCGGCTAGGGAGTAAAGGGAGCACCTCTGCGATTGTCATGATCGGGTCAACCGAGCCGGACCTCAGACTGGGTGAAGCCGAAAGCTAGCGCTCTTATAGTTTTCAATGATGGTCGGCACACAACGGAACTCATGAGTATAAAAAATCTATTGCACAAGTCTCATAATAACAATGAGCACCGAAGAAAGGTATCGGTGGGGGTACTATTTTCTTCGAAGATGCTTCTTACACTTCACGGTAATATAGCATAAGTTCCCTGAGCGCGCTTTGTCTGTTACAGCCTTATGGCCTGATTGCCTGGTTATTGGACACACCGTCGATATTCTCGACCGATGGAGTACATAACACTTTTCGGTCCTTGACCGAAGAGGGAGAAGCTGACGGTCGGTTAAGACGCGTTTAAAGTTCGGTTGAACATAGATATGATATAAGTACATCGGTACATGCAATCATTCTTGTACCCAAGTCACTTGGGGGCTCTTAAGTTTATTTGAGCCGTTTTATAATAAGTGTTCTTCTTCTTAGTCGTTGCAAAGTTTTATTATTATTTATCACTCCTTTTTCGACACGAGTGTGCGGTCACTAGCCGGGGAGCCTAACTTCTCTCTCAAAGCCGCTAGAGTTTAGTTTGCTAAACTGGCCTGATGAGAAGTACTCCGCCCTCGGGATAGGAGGTTGAAGCCGTAGGCTGACCCGCTCGAAGTCTTGAGATAGAATGTATCATGTTAAAGCACGATAGAAGCACTTCTTTTTTCTCAGACCAACTTTCGGATTGGCACCGAACACTTGATATTGTTTGGACGTCATGTTTTTACTGACATTTCTTGGTTTTCCAAGCTTTTTGGCACTTTTAAAACTATTTGTGCTTCTCCACCATTAGTCTCGCAGTGCAACGACGGACACCTTTAGGGATTCGGCAAAAACATTCTCAGATATTGCTATGTATGCATCGGTTTCGAATTGTGTCTTCGGTCAATAGTTGGGTTACCCGGCTCCTGCACTTGCTTCCTACGTTCCGTTTTGTTCGGCTAGGCGTGCAAAGGGAGAACCACTGCGATTGTGCTTCCAGCTCACATGGTTAAGCACCTCAGTGGAGAAAGCCGAAAACTAACTTTCAC
>NC_053026.1:637710152-637803991 GCF_003073215.2 Triticum urartu
GCGGAGGAGGCAAGCGTAAAGCGGATGGCAACATGGATTTTGTGGCTAATACCAATGTACAGGACAATGGCCAACGGTGCAAGGGTAGGCCGAAAAATCATAGTGGAGCGCCCAACCCCAACCCAAACCACCTGAACTATCTGCTAAGCCAACCCTGTCCAAGACATGGGACGAAGGAGGAGCCAGCAAACCACCTTTGGAAGGATTTCTTTATTATGCAGGAGTTCAAGAATTCTAATAATTTCCGGTATGATCACGGATCTGGCGGTGGCTCAGGGACCGGGCCGGTTACGGTGGAGGAAGTTCTGGTTCAGGATTTAATGGTAATTCGGGCGGACATAATGGTCAAAATAGTCAGAACAACCAGGGTGGTTACAACCAACAGCAGCAACAGTCAGGTTACCAAAGCAACCCAAAGCAGTTGAGTAATGGGCAGTACCATGTCTTTACCACTAGCTTGGACAAGCGAGACCGGAAGGTTCAGAGGCGGGTAGTCAACTCTGTTGAACCGGCCACACCCCGTTATCTACATTGGTCTGAACAGCCAATCATATGGAGCAGAGAGGATCACCCACTCCAGGTCGATAATCCGGGTCAGTTGGCTCTGGTGGTGGCGCCTCAGGTGGGAGGTTATAAGTTCGCCAAGGTGCTCATGGATGGAGGGAGCAGCATTAACATCCTATACTATGAGACCTTCCGTCATATGGGACTTACAGATAAGAATCTCAAACCGTCCAATACAGTATTCCACGGTGTAGTGCCTGGCAGATCAGCATATCCCGTTGGTAAGATAGCTCTTGAAGTGGCCTTTGGGGATGATCATGATTCCAGGTCAGAGACATTAACGTTTGAAGTGGTGAAAATCCAAAGTCCATATCATGCCCTGTTTGGGCGTCCAGCATATGGCAAGTTTATGGCTCGGCCCTGTTATGTGTATTTGCAGCTCAAGATGCCGGTTCACAAGGGGACAATAACGGTTCACGGAAGCCGCAAAATCGCTTTGGAATGCGAGGAAGGAGATGCGGCTTATGCAGAGTCGGTTTGTGCCACCGAGGAGTTGAAGTACTATAAAGACAATGTTGATTCGGCGGACATGACTCCGTTGAAGAAGCCAACTACGGAGCATGATCCGGCCCTGAAGTTTAAATCGGCAGCAGAAACTAAGATTATTGACTTCGTACCTGGCGCTTCGTCCAAGAAGTTCAGCATTAGTGCCAACTAGGATCCGAAATAGGAAAGCGCGCTCATCGAGTTCATCCGTGAGAATCGGGACATTTTTGCATGGAAGCCCTCTGACATGCCAGGTGTACCGAGGCAACTCGCTGAGCACACACTTAATGTGGATCCTAAATACAAACCGGTGAAACAGTTCCTCCACCGGTTTAATGAAGAAAGACGCAAGGCGATTGGAGAAGAGGTAGCCAGGCTCTTAGCCGCTTGTTTTATTGTTGAAGTTTTTCACCCTGAGTGGCTTGCCAATCCAGTGCTAGTCCTTAAGAAAAATGGCACCTGGCGTATGTGTGTGGATTACACAGATCTTAATGAAGCTTGTCCAGCAGATCCTTTTGCCCTCCCCCGTATTGATCAAATCATTGATGCTACGGCGGGTTGTGAGCGTTTAAGTTTTTTGGATGCATATTCTGGCTATCATCAGATCAAAATGGCAGTTAAGGACCAGGAGAAGACGGCATTCATAACTCCCTTTGGAGCCTTCTGCTATGTGTCTATGCCCTTTGGGCTCAAAAGTGCCCAGGCAACTTATCAACGGTGTGTACAAAATTGTCTTCACAAGCAGATTGGCCGTAATGTACATGCTTACATGGATGATATCGTGGTTAAATCTAGGGAGAAGGAGACTCTGGTTGATGATTTGAAGGAAACCTTTGATAACCTAAGGACGTACAAGATGATGCTTAATCCGGACAAGTGTGTCTTTGGTGTACCAGCGGGCAAGTTATTGGGTTTTCTGGTGTCCAATAGGGGAATTGAGGCTAATCCGGAGAAGATCACAGCCATCACCTCCCTGGCTAAACCGAAGTGTATCAATGATGTTCAACGCCTGGCAGGCCGGATTGCCGCGTTAAGCCGGTTTATCAGCCGCCTTGGTGAGAAGGCGATCCCTTTGTATCAGATGTTGAAGAAGACGGATCAGTTCGTCTGGAGTTCTGCTGCTGATGAAGCATTTGAGGACTTAAAGCGGCAATGGGCCAATCCGCCTGTGCTCGCCGCTCCCATTGACAAGGAGCCATTACTGCTATATGTTGCTGCTAATGCTCATGCGGTCAGCGTGGCTATTGTGGTGGAACGAAAGGAGGCAGGTAAGGAGCATCCGGTTCAACGTCCGGTCTATTATATCAGCGAGGTACTCATTGAGTCCAAGCAAAGGTATCCGCATTGGCAGAAGCTGGTGTACGGAGTTTTTATGGCAAGCCGGAAGCTTAAGCAATACTTCCAAGGGCACCCAATTACGGTGGTCAGTTCTGCTCCTTTGGGAGATATCATCCAGAACCGGGAAGCAACTGGCCGGATTGCAAAGTGGGCTATAGAGCTAGGGCCGTACGGTTTGAAATATGTGCCTCGAAAGCGATTAAGTCTCAAGCACTTGTCGATTTCATCAATGATTGGACGGAAATGCAAGCACCTGAAGAAAAGCCGGATCATACGTATTGGACCATCCATTTTGACGGATCCAGGCTGTTGGAAGGCTCGGGGGCTGGAGTCATATTAACTTCCCCACGAGGTGATAAGTTTTGTTATGTTCTCCGTTTAATGTTCCCTTGTACTAACAATGCAGCTGAGTATGAAGCCATGCTCCATGCTCTTCGGATGGCTAAGGAGATGAATCTAAGTCGAGTTAAGTGCTTCGGTGATTCGGACCTTGTGGCTTAGCAAGTGTCTGGCACTTGGGACTCCAAGGACCCACTCATGGCAGCATATCGTTGTGAGGTGGATATTGTTGCAGGTTATTTCAGAGGCTATTAGGTGGACCACGTGGACCGGCGGAAAAATGAAGCGGCGGACGCTTTAAGCCGGCTGGGCTCTCAGCGCAAACCGGTCCCACCCAATGTTTTTCTGGATGTGCTGCACAACCCGTCGGTGAAGATCCCTGGTGAAGAGGATTTGGCCATTCCTGATCCGGAGGCTCAATTGGTGGCAGTTCTTCATGTTATTCCGGATTGGACTCTTCCTTATCTGGCGTACAAGAACTGGGGTGAGTTGCCAGAAGATGAGATTCTGGCCCGGCAGATAATCCGGCGATCCAAGTCCATGGTTGTCATCAACGGTGAGTTGCATCATTACAGTGTATCAGGAGCTTTTCAACATTGCGTGTCTCCTTAAGAAGGCCGTGAAATTTTGCGGGAGATCCACGAAGTAGATTGTGGTCACCACGCCGGTTCAAAGTCTCTGGTGGCTAAAGCGTTTCGCCATGGTTTCTATTGGTTAACTGCTCATGCTGATGCGAAGGATCTGGTTAGACGATGTGATGGTTGCCAAAGGTTTTCAAGACGTGCTCATGTACCGGCTCAAGAATTGAGGATGATTCCAATTACTTGGCCGTTTGCGACTTGGGGGCTGGATATGGTTGGGCCTTTCAAAAGGTCCAAAGATAAGAAGACCCACCTCCTGGTGGCGGTGGACAAGTTTACAAAGTGGGTGGAGGCAGAACCTGTTAGCAAGTGTGATGCGGCCACGGCGGTTTAGTTCATCAAAAAGGTGATTTTCCGGTTTGGCTTTCTGCACAGTATTATCACGGATAATGGTACCAATTTATCCAAAGGTGCTATGAAGGAGTTCTGCGAACGGGAGCACATCCGGCTCGATGTTTCATCAGTGGCACATCCACAGTCCAATGGTCAAGCAGAAAGAGCTAATCAAGAGATCTTGAGAGGCATCAAGCCCCGGCTCATGGTTCCTTTGCAGAGAACGCCGGGTTGTTGGGTAGACGAATTACCATCCGTATTATGGAGCATCAATACAACACTCAACAGATCAACAGGATACACACCATTCTTCATGGTTTATGGAGCGGAGGTGGTTCTCCCCAGCGATATCCGTCATGACTCACCTCGTGTCACGGCTTATGTTGAAGCAGACAATGAGACAGCACGGCAAGATGCTTTGGACCGGTTGAATGAAGAGCGTGACATCGCAGCCACCCGGTCGGCGATTTACCAGCAGGATCTTTGTCGTTATCACAGTCGCCGAGTCAGAACCAGAGCCTTCCAGGAAGGAGATTTGGTGCTTCGGCTCGTCCATGATCAGACTGATATGCATAAGCTATCCCCACCTTGGGAGGGGCCTTTAGTGGTCAGCAAGAATCTGCACAACGGGTCGTACTATCTGATCGATATTCGAGAGCATAAGGACTCAAGTACATCAGAGGAGGAGACTAACAGGCCGTGGAATATAGCTCATCTTCGGCCTTACTATACCTGAGCCATTGGCTATACTTATGTACATACAATGTATATATTATGATTAAGTATAATAAACCGGAACCTCAGCTAAAGCGGGGTATCTGTTCTTTTACATCATGTGAGGTTACACGGAGTTGCTCTAAAGCGGCCTCCGGTTTACCCCTTGAGTTCGCTTTGCTAAAAGCATCGTGTTATATCACTAGGAGGATTGGTCGTGTCCGAACCAATACCATGCCTCTTGATAGGCGAAAGCCACCAGATCACTTGGGGACTTGGTCATGTCTGAACCAGTCATGCCTCTTGATCGGCCTAAGGCCACAGAATCACTTGGGGGCTTGGTCGAACCCGAACCATGACCACGCCATTTGGTCGGCATAAATGCCACAAGAATCACTTGGGGACCTGGCTAACTAGAACCATAGTTACACCTAACGGGAGCTTGGTCGTGTTTGGCCATGGTTATGCCATTTGATCAGCTTAAATAAATCTTTTTTGGCAAACATTTTTGTCGTTGCTTTTGCTTCATACTTTTCTTTGAAGGGGGGTTTTTGATTTTTATTGTGTTCTTTAAACCGACAAAGTTTTTTAACCAATCAATTGACGGAACACAGTTCACATCAATCTGGAGACTATTTGTCCGGTTTGATCCTTGTTGTTAACATCCTCTTATGGAGTAACACGGTGTTCATTATAACCCGGCACGGTTTACATGGTAACCAGTGTCATATACATATACAGGAGTTGTTATTTCCTCCAACAGTGTGGGTTTGCAAAAGCTCCGCTTCAAGGTTGGCCAAGCCAACTTCACACTCAATGGTGGGAGGTATTATGTATCTCAAATTTTTTTATCATATACTTAAAATTTTGTTTTGGATGTTTTGACTTTATATATACAAACATCATATTCCGCCTGACGGTACAACCACGGTGACACTTAACGAATTTCTTATTTCAGAAAGTATTTTTGAAAGTTCATTACCACAGGAAGAACAAGTTATGCGTGAAGGCATATCAATATCAAAGGTATCAGCTAGCCTATTACAAGGCGACATGGTGCCCATAATAACATAATTGTTTTTTACAAAGGAGAGACAGTTTTAAAACCGGCTTCCGGTTTAAGCTTGGCCACCAGCCTGGCCTGATGGTTGTGGGTCATCCTGCGCCGCTTCAGCTTCCGTTTCTCTACCCAGTGGCTGGAAATCCATAGTTGTCCAGTCGATTCCCATCAATGCTTGAAAAACAGCTTTGTCATGGATTAGCAAAGATGGGTCAATATCGGGAGCGTAAGTAGGCTTACGGATTGGAGGGATCAGGTTTTCCGATTCATGGATTGGTGCAGATATTCGCTTGTTCTGGCTGTCATATTGGGCTTGATAATGAGACAAATCTGCTTCCTCAGCCAGTTGACAAGCTAGCGGACGTACCTCCCGGTTTATGGCTCGTAGATCCGCTTCACGAAATTCTGACCCATCTTCCTTCAAACTGGGATAACCCTAAGCCGCTTCAATAGGATCAAAATCCGTCATCCGGGCTTTTGCCCGGATTAAAGCATTGATTGCACCAGTTCGAGCAGCAGATTTCTTCAGCTCTTCAACCAGGGCAGGAAGCACTGACAGTTTCCTCAAAGTATCTTGAATCAAAGTGGGCGCCGGTTTGTTATGAGACGCGGTACAGATGATCCGCTGGGCACCAGTATACAATTGTTTAACCAAGGTATAGGCGGCTTTCAATTTCTTCCGCACATCTGACCCCAAGTGACCAATGCGTGACCCTGAAATACCATAAAAGGTTAATAAACCGGTGACTCTGTAAGAAGGCAGAACCAATTCAGAAGGCAAGCTGGCTTACCAAAGATAGCAGTGGTCATGGCTTGAACATGCCCCTTTATGCTGGTCAGTTCATCCGTCACTGGTTTCAGTGCAGCCTCGGCATCCTCTGCTCATTTGATCAAAGCGGACTTTTGAGTGGCCCAATCCGCCCGTTTCTTCTTGAAGTTCTCCTTAAGTTGTTCCATGGCGCTTAAGGCACTGGCCAATTCCTCTTTTTCCTTGGAGGTTTCAGCCTGTTGGGTTTTCAGGTTTTCTCGCAGATCGATGACTTGGCTTTCTTTCGCCTTCAGCTCCGCCTGCAGGCATACAGATATATGTTTCAACAAACCGGTAGAAGGATTCAAGTACCAACCACATAACAAGTTATGCGCTTAGCACTTGGGGGCTAATGCATATTCGATCTTCATCTTTCAATTGTTTACAAAGTCCCAAGCTCAATACAAGTATTCAACTTGGCACTTGGGGGCTAATGCATATTCGATCTTCATCTTTCAATTGTTTACAAAGTCCCAAGCTCAATACAAGTATTCAACTTGGCACTTGGGGGCTAATGCATATTCGATCTTCATCTTTCAATTGTTTACAAAGTCCCAAGCTCAATACAAGTATTCAACTTGGCACTTGGGGGCTAATGCATATTCGATCTTCATCTTTCAATTGTTTACAAAGTCCCAAGCTCAATACAAGTATTCAACTTGGCACTTGGGGGCTAATGCATATTCGATCTTCATCTTTCAATTGTTTACAAAGTCCCAAGCTCAATACAAGTATTCAACTTGGCACTTGGGGGCTAATGGCTATTTGATCATATGTATTCTGATGCGGCAGTTTCAATTACTTAAAGTACCAGTTCAACTATGCTAAGTTGAACCGGCCCTTGGGGACTACATCAGCAAATTTCAAATCATCAAGATTCATATTATTAAGTCCCGGTTTGAAAGAATATTTCAAATCGGCCCTTAGGGGCTAGGAGAGTCAGCAAGAATGAAAGCATACAAGCAGGAAGGAGCATATGGAAGTTACCTCATATTTATCCTTCATCATGTTAACCAGACCGGCTTCATAGTCATGGCTGGTATACAGCCGGTTCAGATAGCCGGAATGGATATCTTGGGCGTTCAGAGCAGCGTAAGCCGTCAGATCAGCATTCCACTTGCCTTTGCCAAAAGCAGCTAATTCTTCCTTGGCAGAATGTTTGGATAAAGCGACAGGATTGCTTGGCTCAGTATGGCCAGTGCCAGTAATGACAACTTCATCATCATTGGTACCGCCGGTTTGCACTGGAGCTGTTGGCTTGTCAGTAGGTTTTGCGGGACCGGTGGAGCTTTCAACCCGGAGGGAACCTGTGGGCTGATGGATAGGACCTAAGGTATCAGTAGGTATTTCCTCAGCAGTAAGATCATCATCTGGCTGCGGTGGATCATTGGGAATATCCTCAGGAATAGCCGCTTCAAGATTGGGTGTGGTGCCTGGTTCAAGAATGGCATCTTCTTCGGCCGCTTTATCCAGGCGGGCCTTCTTGCTCGGCCTAGGTTTGGCCCTGAGAAGAATAACAAAACTAAATACAGCATATGTTCTAAGGCAATATACTATAAACATCACAATAAATATAGCTTACCCAAGCACCGTTTTGAGCGGTGGGAGCTGAGTAGCCGAAGATTCGCCAGAAGATGAGTGGGAAATAACCTGATAATCGGAGTCATACGGATTAAGAGGTTGACGAAAGAAGCCCGCTTTAGGACAAGCACTGACAAGCGAATTAGAGACCTCGGAATGACGTTTCCAAACCGGACTATTTGGTAAACCGGCGGAGGTAACTACCTGGCCGTTGTGCCGGGTGGTGCGGCGAGCTTCGTGTTGTTGAGTCTTCATAAGAAGTTTAGGATCCAAATAAGCAAGAGGATGAGAAAATTTAACTTTCCGGTTTGCCTGACGGATTTTTTGTGAAGGCAAAGTTTCTGAATCAGAAGAGAGAAGAATTACCTCTGCAACATTCCGCATGGCTGGCTTCGGCATCATCCTGACAAATATCATCATCAATAAGATGCGTGAAAAATAAACCAAGTGAGTCAAGCTCTACCTCAAAGTCCGGATTATCCACCTCGTCATCAGGGGTCGGATTACAAGATGCAGTGGTTCTTTTCCAGTGGGCAGTCTTCTTCACAGCTTTAGTTTTTGCCGGGTGGCTCTCTCCGGTTTATCTGTTTTCTCTGGTTTCTCCTGCGGCAGCTTTTTCCTCCAAAACGGATCGTCACCCTGGTTATGCAGACACTGATATTAAAAACAATGACCATACATATCAATAACAGATTCAGCAAAGAGAAAAATCAAAGTCTTACAGCTGGCGGTTTGTTGGTGGCACAGAAGGGAAGCAGGCCGGTTCTAGCGCAGATGTGCTCCGGTTCATTCAGTATCTTATGCACAGCCTCTGTGATTTCTTCACCGGAGAGCTGGAGTCTTGCATGTCGCAGTGGGTCATCCACACTATCATTATATTCGCACATCAAACCGGAGCGCTGACTAAGGGGCAGTATGCTCCATGATATCCAACAGCGAGCAAGGTCAACCCCTGTTAAACCGTTGGCCATAAAGGCCCTGAGCTTTGAAAGCTGAGGAGCATATTTGCTTCTCTCCTGGGCAGTCAATCATTGAGGAAAAGGATGGGTATTGCTGAGCCGCTCCGGACGAAAGCCAGGCAAGGGATTCTCACCAG
The DNA here is from genome assembly GCF_003073215.2 of Triticum urartu. NCBI lineage: Eukaryota > Viridiplantae > Streptophyta > Magnoliopsida > Poales > Poaceae > Triticum > Triticum urartu. The sequence goes on from NC_053026.1 coordinate 637,719,113, forward strand.
CAGGGGAGGTGTCTTTGCAGTACAACCATGTCTGATTCCACTCCTTGGGGTGACTGTGCAGCTTGGCGTGAGGGTATGTGACCTCTTTCCTTCTTTGAATCGCCATGCCACCCAACTCCGTATTAGAGCCATCAGTAAACTCAATACGGCGGTTTAGATGGAAAAGATCTCTGAATAATTCCACTGTGGGCTCCTCTTGAAAGAACACCTCACAGAGCACTTGGAAGTGGCACATATTTGTAATAGAGTTGGGGCCAGTGTCTTGCGGATGGAGTTGGAAATCATCTAGAACATCCCGGTAGAATTTAGAACCGGACGGTTTAAAACCCCGGGCTAAGTGGTCTACGAAAACAACAACCTCTCCTTCTCGAGGTGTGGGGGGGCATTCTTTGCCAGGAGCCCTCCAATGGACGGTGTCTTTGCTGCCCAAGGCGCCAATCAGGACTAAATCGTCAAGTTGATCCTCTGTGACGCGAGAAGGGACCCAATTGCACTCATACACTTGCTTGGCCATGATGAAATCTACAAAGTACATTGATATGTGCAATGTTAAACCGGAAGCAAATCTATCTAAACCGGAGTTTATGGAGCAACAGCATCTCGGCAGTTCAACAAGGGGACTAATGATATATGATAGATTGCTTTTTGAAAGGTGAACCGCCTATGTGGTAAAGGGGATACAGATCTAAGGCAAGAATGACTAAGGAAGGTAAAAACAGATTTCATAAGGTCGGAGTGAAATTTTGGATCTACCGTAAGACAGGAAAATAAAAGGATTTAGACCTAAAAGGTTGATCTCAAAGCAATTCACAAGGGACCAAATCAGTGTTTTATGCGCATAAAGGTTTGCTTTGGTAACAGAAGATAAGCCATTACGGAGAATACATCAGGTTTGAAGTTTTATTCATGGGCTAAAGAAGAAACAAAGGAAGAACAGTGCTAGAGTCTCGATGAACTTCGACGAACGAGGAAACCCTAGAACAGATCTGCGGGGGAAAGGAAAGAAGATTTACCGGAGCCGAGGAAGAAGCGGAAGGTCGCCGCGATGCTCTGGTGTGCTCAGGTTGATGCAGCGGCCAAGGTTGATGCAGAGGTCGACGGTGGCGGTGGAGCTCCGAAGCTGGGCGACGCGAGGAAGATGAAGCAGAAGGGGTCGGAGGGAAAGAGAAAGGAAATGACCCTTCGGTCCTATTTATAAAGAAAGGGATATGTCAAGCGCGAGAATCAAGGAGCCACGAGTTTGGAAACAAAGCTGCGGCCTTAATTGTCGCAGGCTTGTTAACAGGATAAGGTTCTTTATAACCAGTGACATCACACCGGTCTACCGCGAGCAGAGAAGATGACATCACGGCGGTTCAACAAAATACAAGAAGATGTTGAAGATGAAGATTTTTGCTAAGGATTGACATGAACCTGTTCAAATCAATTTGGGGGCTAATGTTGGGGATATTACTACTGGGCGTAAACCGGCCAGGACAAGCCGGGTTAACTTCATTAGTAGTTGAGTGTGATAAAAGCCCATGAGGGCAGATGAGGGCTAAAGGCCCATAATCGGTTTAAGGCCTATAGCTATAAACCGGCGTTGGTATGTAACTTGTGTTATAAGTTAGGAATAGTGGAGACCGAACCGAACGCATCTATGAGCCGGTATCGGGACTCTGTAAACCGACGGGCGTCCCCATGTATATAAGGGGACGACCCGGCGGCGGTTGGAGGAGGGACAACAACTCAAGACATAGGCGAAGCTTATTTGCTCCCTAGTCATCGAAACACCCATCAATTCCATCACAACTAGACGTAGGCTTTTACCTTCATTGAAGGGGCCAAACTAGTATAAACTCTCTTGCGTCCTTGTGTCCGCTTTAACCCCTTCAAGCTAACCCGTAGTGATGGCTCCACGACTAAGTCCTTTCTCTAGGACATCTGCCGTGACAAAACCACGACATGTTTGGTGTAAGAAGTGACATTCTCCAAGTTCACATGCATTAGGTGCAAGTTGCCGCCATGAATTTGAGAAAGGTTTGTTTTTGCTTCCTTTGGAATCGTTCCATGTCAATCTCGCATGTGCAAAGTATACTATATGGTTTGAGAGATTAGCTACATCCATCCCACATGTATTTCCTAGCACACCAAGCCACTAATTGATTTGTTCAAGGAGAAGAAGTTCCTTCTGAAGAGCATGCCTTATGCAAGGACTTTGATATCCTCGATGATGGTTCCCCACCTAAACTCGATAGTGTTTTATTCTAAGACTACTATGTGATCATTCTTGTCTTGGACAACATGCTCACATGTATGTAGCAGAACCAGCTCATGTTTTGGAGCTTGCTAACATAGTTCATTTCCCGAGAATCTCGCAACGTCATCTCGTCGGTTGTGTAGCAATCTTTGTTTTTTAGACATGCTGAGTCTGAAGTATCCTATCACCAACCATATCTGAATATTGGGCAGATATGATGGTTGGAACATTCCCAACATTTGCATTTTGATCCCAGCTTGCACCGCCATTGTGCCAATTTCCCATGGGCTGCCCTTCTCAGTAATTGTTGTTCAGTATCATCTTAAAAAGTGGGCTGACCATGGGTCCCAGCCATTTTCAATGATAAGCAAAAATCATCCATTACGTTGTCTTCAACAAGGTAGTCCACATCGTCCATTCTAGTCCAAGTGTGTCATTCTTTCGAACTCTTTCAAACGATCCATTGTGATTTGCCTCAGGCTGGTATGAAGAGTTTCAATGATCTATGGTTCAAAAGTAATTCTTTTTTCCACTTAAGGTAATAATTCTATGAGTCACCTCCTCCAAGGTGCCCCGCTATGGAATCATGGCAATTATCTCCTCGCTACATTGAAACCATGCACCATCTTACTCCAGCGTGGAATTGTTGCCAACCAATTTGAACCTTTGTCATTAGATCCTTACCATCATCTCTGGTGTGTGTTTTGTGTCTTAGTTCGAGAGATGTTTCAATGTCTCACTCCATGAGTTGATCCTGAGTGCTCGATCTATGAGAATATCGATTCTTCTAGAGTTTTCCCTCTCTTCTCGTTGCCATGTTGGATGGAGTTCTCAAGGCAAGGATGTCAAGATCAACATGATGCAAGCATTCAACGCTCTTATAAACTGCAATATGGATCGTGAAGATTGTGTTGACTTTGTGTCCCCTTTGTCTTCTTACCTCACATCTTGAATCTTGGGACGAGATTCTTGTTTAGTGGGGGTGAGTTGTCACAGCCCTAGCTCAGCCCCTGTTGTCTTTGCTTGATCGTTATGTCATCATGTTTAAAATTCAAATGAATTCTAAATGGGGACTGTTAAACCCTTGCAGCAAATGAAATTCAACTAGGGTCAAAACTATATCTTTTCAATGAACCCAAAATACCCTTCATAAATATTCATCATTTTTGAATTGGTCTAGAACCTCTACCAAAAATTGTGCACACTTCTCTAGGACACTCTGGATCTTTGAATTAAATCATAAGTATTTGAATTTGGACATTTAAATTCTAAAAAGTATTTTAAATGTCCAAATAATCTTGAAAGCATTTGAGGGCTGTTGGAAATAATTCGAAAAGTGCCCACAAATATTTCCAGGATTTTATGAAATGATTTAGTATTTTTCACTAAATCAAAACAGTGCAAATAAATAGAAAAACTGAAACAAAAAGAAAAAGAAGAGAGAGAGAGAGAGAGAGAGAGAGAGAGAGAGAAAGGAAACCTACCTAGGCGTACCTCCTGTGCAGCCCACCTGGCAGTCCAGCCACATGGCGGCCCAGCCCACCCGCAGCAGCCAGTCATCCCCAACCTCCCGCCGGGAGGATGAGGCATGCGTGCTCGCCGCACGCATCCACACGCGAGGCCACCTCCTGCTTCTGTCGACGCAGGAGAGGCTCCAGGAGTCGCCACGCGACCCTCCTCAATCCCCTCTCACTTTCCCCTGTCTCTGGACCCCTCCCCCTCTCTGCTCTCTCTCACACACGACCACCGAGCGTGCCAGTAACAGACGCTCATCGTTGTCATGGCAACAACCACCCCTTCGCCCCTCTGACATGCCCATGAGCTCCGCCTCCGTTATCTACGCCTCCTCGACGACTAATGAGACGCTGGACGCCCCAACGCATCATCCCTGACCACTTCTTCCTCCTCGGTTCGCCGAGATCGACCTCGCCGCCCTGCTCAGCTCTAACCTCCCCCGAGCCTGCTTCGACGGCCGTCGCAACCGCTGTGAGCTTCAACGTCGTCTCCCCCGCTTCTTTGCATCATTTGTGCATCTAACCATCTCCTCCACCGGAGTCAAGATGCTCCGCCGCAAGAGCTTGTCGCCGGCGTTGCTCCGCCGACCATTTGGTCGCGCCAATGTGCCAAACACACCCGTCGAACCACGTAGTGCCTCGCCCATGCTTTAGTTCGCGCATTTGCTTGCTACAGCCGTGCCCCCGCGCACAGCCGAACTCCGGCCGCCTCCTGGCTTGATGTCACCCCGCTGCCGTCCACCTCGCTCTCTCTCCCGTGGCCACCACTGGATGTGCATGTGTGCCAGCAATCCATAGCCGCAAACCGCGCGCCAAACCATCGCCCGTAGCACAAATCCGAGCCACGCCGCCGTCGATTTGGTCCCCACCAGCCAGGCTTCGGCGACTGCCGACGTGGCCGTCATTAGCAGCTAATGACGCCACTAATTAAACCCCATAGTCAATGACAGATGGGCCCCACCAGCTTAATTAACAAGATAACGAAATTAGTTAGAATTAGTCTAATTCTCTTCGACCCACGCGTCAGCATTGACTTTGCTGACGTGGCCATTGACCGGTCCCACCTATCTGTGACTCGAACTAGCACCGTGAGACTGACCAGTGGGACCCACTTGTCAGGTTTGACCTGGACCTGCCATGTTGACTGGCTGACGTCACGGTGACACAGTGGTGATGTCATAAATGATTTTCTAGATTTAAGTAAATCTAAATGATTTATTTAATTCAGAAAATGTCCTAAACTTCTAAAAATCATAGAAAATAAACCGTAACTCCAAATGAAATAATTTATATATGAAAAATTATCAAAAAAATCCAATCTATCTATCTGTACCATTTTCATGCATGATATAACAACTTATATCTGCTGAATTGGACAAATCAAATAAATGACATTTGAATGACCACATATGGAGTTTGAATTTGAACCTTTGGTTCAAACCAACCCCATTTAAATTGTTGCTAGCTGCGGTAGCTCAAATCACAGCATAGTGCCATGACACATTCATGCATCATATTGTTGCATTGCATTGATTGTGTTCCCTCTTGTTTGCCGGTGGTTGTTCCCCCTTTGTCGTGGAATTGTCACGTCAGATGTCCTTAGCGGAAGGACTTAGTCGTGAGGCCAACGCATCTATGTGGTAACTTGAGAGGGGTTGAGCGGAATCGAGAAACGCAACACAAGACGAGGATTTAGACAGCTTCGGGCCCTGGGAAACATCATCCGGTAACAACCCTACATGCTGTTTGAGGCTAGATCTCATTATCATCACGATGGTGTCGCCGTAAATCAGCTCTCCTCTAATTGTGTCTAGCCCTAGAGATTGTTGTTTGCTTCTCCCCCTTTGAGGAGCCCTGCCCCATCTTATATATGTTGAAGGGGCGGGTTACATGTGGAGTCCAACTCGGACTTTAACTTAAACTATTTTGACTTCCCTTCCTGGGCTTCTTAACATCTGCCGGTTTAACATTGTCTGCCGGTTTAACACCAGCCGGTTTAACGTCTGTCTTAGCCATCTATCTTGACTCTCTGCCTTAACTCTCTGCCGGTTTACCAAGTCCCAGTCGGTTTACAACTCCAGTCGGGTCATACCACGGGGTATATCCCCGATATTAGCCCCCAGTTTAATTTGGATTTATCCATGTTAAACTGATCTTGATTATCCTTAAGTCCTTGTCACTTCCTTATTCTATAAAATCCGAGTCAATAGACTAGCTTCATAATCAATTTGCTGACATCAGTTTGTCATAGTGAAATATTGTGAAGAATAACTCCTTCGACTTCAGCTCCCAACGCTTAACAAAAGTATTGGCCTTTGAAATACTCATTTGATATTCAGCCGGTTTAAGAAGTAGAACTTGCCGGTTTAAGACTTGAACTTGCCGGTTTATCATTGCCGGTTTACAAATATTGATGGCACCAGGTCATAATTGTAGTTAACATGAAGCTTGAAAATATACCTCTTATATGCCTATCACTTGTAGCCCCCAAGTCTTAAGAAGGTAGCATAGCAACAGCTTAAGACTTGCTTCAATATGAATATCACAATCTTGAAGAAATCCAGGTTGTTCATTAATCACTAGTTAGAATTGAGTACTCTACATATGTAGCCCCCAAGTGTCGGGTTGTCATGCTTGCAGCAACCTGGGACTTGAAATTGCCTTATTCTCATAAAAACTTCAAACAGTGTAGCCCCCAAGGGCCGGGTCATTATGCAATAATGAGCAGGGACTTTGTAAATATAATCTTGTAAACTTTGATCATCAACGTGTAGCCCCCAAGGGTCGGCTCAGTCAGATAATATTGAGATGGGACTTTGATATATTCTTCAATGAAAATAACATCATATGATGTAACCCCCATCATGGGGCTTGAATTCACGTCCACAAGGTTAAGAGCCTTATGCTTTACCAACTGAGCAGTAGACCCTTCAATGTAATGGATAAAAAGCTTTGTACCTTAAATTGTTGACAGAGGCAATTGGTAGCCCCCAAGGGCCGGCTCATTACCATGTGATGAGTCGGGTCTTCAATAAGGTGAGCAAAAAAATGACTTTGCATTAGCCCCCAAGTGTCATGGTGCATGCTTGCAGCAATATGAGACTTGTGTATTTAATGTAATTTCAACTAAAATAATGTAGCCCCCAAGTGCCGAGTCGTAAGCCTGCAGCAACTCGGGACTATTCCTTAAATTGTAGAATAAATCATATCTATTGATAATATGATAGCCATTTGTGCTAAAGCGACTTTGAAAACCTTAATCATAATACTGGTTATTAATAACCATAATAAAAATCCAGCCATGTTGGCTATTTGAATAATATACCCAATGATTTATAAGCGCATAATTGCAATGGCGCAATCCAAATATATACTGGCGACTTATAGTCCAAAGCTAGGCCGGGTCAATAAACACCGGATTATAAGTGATTATGTACTGACAACTTGTAGTTGAAAGTCGAGCCGGGTTAACGAACACCGGGTTAATTTGATGAATGATAGTCATGCCGGGTCAATAGACACCGGTTCAACATAAAATGTATCAAAAGAGAAAAATCTTGACAAAGGCAAATAAAACCGTGTAGTCGAGGCTTTTCAAGGGCTGCCAGGCCCAAATTCGAGTCTTTTCATGGGCTGTCAGGCCGCTGAGTTAAACCAATTGACAAAGCCTTTTAAGATGGGCCTCCAACTAACCAATCATCGTTTTAACTTTGACAAGTTCACGGTCTCAATGAGAGTAATTGTCAAACGTTCGGCGGGTCATGTCAGGATTACGTGGATAGGAGTGGCTTACTTGATGAAGGCAGGTTAACCCAGGGTTTTAGGTGAATACACGAGGCTTCCAAGCCGTGGGTCGATACCCAATTACAAGGGTTGACGGTGTCCTGGACTAGGGGGTACTCACCACGTCATCTCCCGATCTATTAGATTGGGCCGAGGACCCCCATGGCTGTATACTCATGGGCCAGTTCGGACAGCTGCTGCATACAAGGAATATTCCACAAGACTTGGCGATCAAGACAAGGACTCCTCCCCACCGGCGTATTCGGTTAGGACTCTTGTTATCCTAGGCCTCTGGTGCATTATATAAACCGAGGCCAGGATAGTCGATAGACATACACATCAACAATCATACCATAGGCTAGCTTCTAGGGTTTAGCCTCCTTGATCTCATGGTAGATCTACTCTTGTACTACCCATATCATCAATATTAATCAAGCAGGACGTAGGGTTTTACCTCCATCAAGAGGGCCCGAACCTGGGTAAAACATCGTGTCCCATGCCTCCTGTTACCATCGATCGTAGACGCACGGTTCGGGACCCCCTACCCGAGATCCGCCGGTTTTGACACCGACATTGGTGCTTTCATTGAGAGTTCCGCTGTGTGATCGACAAAAGGATCGATGGCTCGCCTACAGATCAACTGCGACTTCGGCGTCTTCGTCACCAGTTCGACTGGTCACCTTGGTTCAACCAAGAATTGCGCCATGTGTTCGGATCACCATGTTCGGACGAGGGCCTTCATCAAACATCAACTCCGATCTCTATCAAGATCACGGAGGAATTATCTATGGAGCTCGGGGGCTCAACGTCAACATTGCCCTCAAGCGACCGTGCTGTTTTTCTGGACAGCAAACTCGTATCTGCCGCCACCACCTCCTTAAGTATCGCTTTGACGATCGCTTTGGTGGAATTGTGCGGAATTGAGTCTACAACAACCCTGGAAAATTTCGTCGAGTTCCGATGGAGGAATCTCTGGCAATCCATGATATACCGGAGCCCTGTCAAATCTGGACGGGAATTTGGATGAGTTTAGGGCGTGGTGTCCAGCTTCTAGCTCGGACGTCCTTTGAAAGATCCAACCGTTGTTCGGCTGCGAAATTCCTATATATATCACCTCTCAAAACTTCAGCTCGATCCGACCGTCCAAACTCCGGGAACCTTCCGATTAGTGCACCACTTTTCGGATTTGTTTTCTGCGCGAAAATGAATCCGACCCGAGTTCATCTTTTTTATGAACGGGATTTCGGACATCCCTTTTGAAGGAAGTTTTGTATGGGGTATTGTGTTTTGTTCCCGAACACATCTGTGACGCCCTAGATTTAATCGTACACTAATCATACACGCAAACGTGTACGATCAAGATCAGGGACTCACGGGAAGATATCACAAACACAACTCTACAAATAAAAAAAAGTCATACAAGCATCATATTACAAGCCAGGGGCCTCGAGGGCTCGAATACAAGAGCTCGATCATAGACGAGTCAGCGGAAGCATCCAAATCTGAGTACAGACATAAGTTAAACAAGTTTGCCTTAAGAAGGCTAGCACAAACTGGGATACAGATCGAAAGAGGCGCAGGCCTCCTGCCTGGGATCCTCCTAAACTACTCCTGGTCGTCGTCAGCGGGCACCACGTAGTAGTAGGCACCTCCTGTGTAGTAGGAGTCGTCGTCGACGGTGGCGTCTGGCTCCTGGGCTCCAACATCTGGTCGCGACAACCAGGAAGAAGGAAAAGGGAAGGAAGGAGGAAGCAACCGTGAGTACTCATCCAAAGTACTCGCAAGCAAGAAGCTACACTACATATGCATGGGTATCAAATGGAGTAAGGGTATCATATGTGGACTGAACTGCAGAATGCCAGGATAAGAGGGGAATAACTAATCCTTTCGAAGACTACGCTTCTGGCAGCCACCGTCTTGCAGCATGCAGAAGGGAGTAGACTGAAGTCCTCCAAGTATCATCGCATAGCAATAATCCTACCCGGCGATCCCCTCCTTGTATCCCTGAGAGAGAGCGACCACCGGTTGTATCTGGCACTTGGAAGGGTGTGTTTTAGTAAGTATCCGGTTCTAGTTGTCATAAGGTCAAGGTACAACTCCAAGTCGTCCTGTTACCGAAGATCACGGCTATTCGAATAGATTAACTTCCCTGCAGGGGTGCACCACATACCCCAACACACTCGATCCCATTTGGCCGGACACACTTTCCTGGGTCATGCCTGGCCTCAGAAGATCAACACGTCGCAGCCCCACCTAGGCACAACAGAGAGGTCAGCACGCCGGTCTAAACCTAAGCGCACAGGGGTCTGGGCCCATCGCCCTTAGCACACCTGCACGTTGCGTGGGCGGCCGGAAGCAGACCTAGCCTAGTGGCGTTCCAGTCCAATCCAGCGCGCGCCGCTCCGTCGCTGACGTCAAGAAGGCTTCGGCTGATACCACGACGCCGGGATACCCATAACTACTCCCGCGTAGATAGTTAGTGCGTATAGACCAAATGGCCAGACTCAGATCAAATACCCAGATCTCGTTAAGCGTGTTAAGTATCCGCGAACGCCGACCAGGGCCAGGCCCACCTCTCTCCTAGGTGGTCGGAACCTGCCCTGTCGCTCCGCCTCAAAGATCCACTCGCGGGTGCTCCTCAAGCCGACCCGTCTTTAGTCACCACATGTATCATGTATAAAGTATAGTATATACCCGTGATCAACTCCCGTGTGATCATGGCTCGATAGTATAGCATGGCAGACGGACAAGGATGTAGGGCCACTGATGATAAACTAGCATCCTATACTAAGCATTAGGATTGCAGATAAAGGTAACAACAGTAGTAGCAAGGACAGGCTATGCATCAGTATGGGATTAACGGGAAGCAGTAACATGCTACACTACTCTAATGCAAGCAGTATAGAGGAAGAGTAGGCGATATCTGGTGATCAAAGGGGGGGCTTGCCTGGTTGCTCTGGCAAGAGAGAGGGGTCGTCAAGACGTAGTCGTACGGGTAGCAGCGGCGTCGGTCTCGAGTCTAGAGAGAGAAGAGGGGGAAGAAACAATAAATATAATGCAAGCATATGCATAGTGATGCATGACATGACAAGTTACGGCGTTAGAGGTGCCCTAACGCGGTAGTAGGTGATACCGGTGAAGGGGGATAACATCCGGGAAAGTATCCCCGGTGTTTCGCGTTTTCGGACCGGTGAACCGGAGGGGGAAAGTTGCGAGTTTGATAGGTTAGGGATGCGTGGCGAACGAATGGGCTGCGTATCCGAATTCGTCTCGTCGTTCTGAGCAACTTTCATGTACACAGTTTTTCCATCCGAGTTACGGATTAAAAGATATGATTTTCTAAAGATTTTATTAATTTCTGGAATTTAATTAATTAATTATTTAATTCAAAAAATGAATTTATGACGTCAGCATTCAACAGGGTTGACTTGGTCAACCTGACAGGTGGGTCCCGTTCGTCATACTCTGTTAGTTAATTAACAATAGTTAATTAGGTTAATTAGCCATTAGGTTAATTAATCAGGATTAATTAAATTAAGTATTTACTTAATTAATTAATTAATATTTTAATTATCATTTATTTTTATTTTTAACGTTCTGGGGGGGGCCTGCGGTCAGTGGCATGGCCGGTCCAGTCAGCAAGGCTGACCGGGTCAACAGGCCGGCCGGGCCCCTAGGGCCCACGGGTCAGTGACCCAGGGGTGGCCCCAGGTCGGCCACGTCGGCGGCCGGCGTTGGGGAGCTCCGGGGAGCGTTCCCGCGGCGGAGGGGCGCCGGACCTCGCCGGGATTCGCCGTCCGGCGGCAAAAATGGCCGCGGGCGGGTGCGTTCGAACGTGGAGAGGATGCCGCGTCCAACGGTGGCAGAGGCACGGCCGGACTTGGCCGGAAACGACGCCGGCGAGCGGCGGAGGCGGCGGTGGGATTCGGGACCGCGTCGGGATCGCGCTACGGGGCTAACGGGAAGGCCAGGGGGGCTGCGCGACGCGCTGAGCACAAGGGGCTCGGCCCCGTGACCATTTGGTCACTGGAAGGGCGCCGGCGACGAGATCCGCGACGGGGGCGCTCGGGTACGGAGGGGAACGAGGGGGAAGAGGAGGGGGGGCCTCGACCGAGCGGAGGAGGCGCGAGGGGAGGGGGGTACGTGGGGCGCGGTGAGCCGGCGCGAGCCGGAGCGCGACGAGCGCGGCGCCGGAGCGAGCTCCGGCCATGGCGACCGAGCGCGGGGGTCGACCCCTACGGCTACAGAGCGAAGCAGGGGAGGGAAGAGCTCACGGGGGGACGCGTGGGGTCTCGGAAGCGGGCTCGGGGCGGTCGGGGGCGTCCGGCGGGGAGGAGGTCGAGGCGGCGGCCGTCCGGCGATGCGGAATCGGCGGTGGAAGTCGGGGACGGTCCCGAGCGACGAGGGGGGGGGGGTCGGGCGTCCCTGCGCGGCCGGTCGGGGAGGAGGGGAGGAGGACGAGCGCCGGTGGGTTGGGGCGCCGGCGTCTGGGGCGACGAGATCGGGCGGATCCGATCCAGATCCAGGCGATGGGAGTGGGCGGGAAGCGAGTGGGGGAGTGGTTAGGTTAGGGTTCGGGTTCGTGGGGGGATATGGAGAAGTGGGGGGAGGCCGGTTGGGCCTGCGGCCGGAAGGGCCGGCCTGCTGGGCCGAAGCCCAGTGGGGCCTTTCTCTCCTTCCATTTTTTGTTTGCTTTGTTTTATTTTTCTTTTCTTAATTTATTTTCTCTTCTGTTTTATTTCATTTTAAAATATTCAGACACTTTATAAAAATGTGTGCACCCCACCATAATTAACCTTGTAATATTTGACAACCCCCGAACATTTTAGTTTGATTATTTTTTGAAAACTTTTATTACCATCATAATTTTGAATTGAATTTCGAAACCGTTTTGATTTAACCCGAGATTAAGTACAGTGACAGAGGTGACGTGGCATCATTAGTGAGGATTACTGTAGCTTAATTACCCGGGCGTCACAATTCTCCTCCACTACAAGAAATCTCGTCCCGAGATTTAGGAGGTAGAAGGAAAGAGTGCGGGGTATTCATCACGCAGACGATCCTCGCGTTCCCAGGTGGCTTCGTCTTCAGAGTGATTCGACCACTGGACTTTGAGGAACTTGATCGCCTTCTGACGTGTGCGGCGTTCAGCTTGGTCGAGAATGCGGACCGGATGCTCTTTATAGGAGAGGTCCTGCTGCAATTCGAGCACTTCATGATCCACTGCTCGGATTGGGTCCTTGAAGCAGCGTCGGAGTTGTGACACGTGGAACACATCGTGAACCTGAGAAAGGTTCGACGGAAGCTCCAGTTGATATGCCACTTTTCCACGCCTTTCCAGAATAGTGAATGGGCCAATATAGCGAGGAGCTAGCTTGCCCTTGATCCCGAAGCGATGAGCACCCTTCATTGGTGTAACTCGAAGATAAGCCCTTTCGCCAGGTTGATAGACCATGTCTTGGTGATGACGGTCATACTGACTTTTCTGACGTGACTGAGCAGTCTTGAGATTCTCGCGAATAATGCGAACTTGTTCTTCGGCCTGTTGGATAATATCCGGACCGAAGAGTGGGCGTTCCCCAGTTTCTGACCAGTTCAGAGGGGTTCGACACTTTCGTCCATAAAGCACTTCGAAGGGGGACATCTTCAGACTAGCTTGATAGCTATTATTATAAGAGAACTCGGCATATGGAAGAGATTCCTCCCATTTCTTGCCGAATGAGATTACACAAGCTCGAAGCATGTCTTCGAGAACTTGGTTGACACGTTCAACTTGCCCTTGTGATTGAGGATGGAACGCAGTACTGAACGACAGATGAGTCCCATAGCTTCTTGGAAACTTGCCCAGAATCTTGAGGTGAATAAGCTGCCACGGTCCGAACTGATAACCAGTGGAATACCGTGAAGTGAAACAATTCTGGACATGTAGAGAGTAGCAAGCTGACTAGCAGTGATTGTCTCTTTGACCACCAGAAAATGGGCAACTTTGGAAAGCCGGTCAATGACGACAAGAATAGCATCATTACCTTTCTGCGATTTGGGAAATCCAGTGACGAAGTCCATTTCAACATGGTCCCATTTCCATTCAGGAATAGAGATAGGTTGCAGAGTTCCAGCAGGCCTTTGATGCTCTGCTTTGATTCGGCGACAAATGTCACACTCAGCAACATAACGAGCAATGTCCTGCTTCATATTAGACCACCAGAATCTTTGACGAATATCCTGGTACAACTTTGTACTACCAGGATGGATGGACAGAGGCGTATCATGAGCTTCTTGCATAACCCTTTTAGTCTTATCCAGGTTTTTCTTCGAACATGGTACCACTAAGCGGCCTTTGAAATACAAGGCGCCATCGTCGGCGATCGTGAAGAATGAGGGCTTTCCCCTTTTGAGGTCGCGCTTAATCTTGAGGACTTCATCGTCACATTTCTGTATCCATTTGATGGTGTCCACAAGATCTGGTTTCGCAACCAGGGTATTGAGAGAACCCTTGGAAACAACATGGAGGTTCCGTTTGGGGAAATCTTCGGGAGGGGGAGCGAGTGATCCCGGAGGAACAATATGGAGGTTCAGCCTTCTAAATTCTTCGGTAAGCGAGGGCTGAACTTTATGAACCTGGAGGTGGTTGCAGTAAGACTTGCGGCTCAAGGCATCAGCCATCACATTAGCCTTGCCGGGGGTATATGATATATCCACGTCAAAGTCTGCAACAGTCTCCATCCATCTTTGCTGGCGTAGGTTCAAATCTGGCTGAGTAAACAGATACTTCAGACTTTGATGGTCGGTGAAGATCTCGCAACGATTACCGAGAAGGTAATGTCGCCACTGCTTCAGTGCATGAATGACAGCAGCAAGCTCGAGGTCGTGAACCGGGTAGTTTTCTTCGTGAGGGCGCAATTGACGAGAGGCATAAGCAATCACTCTGCGCTCTTGCATTAGGACACAGCCTAATCCTTGACGGGAAGCGTCGCAGTAAATGACGAAGTCCTTCTTAGTATCAGGTGGTGCAAGCACGGGGGCAGAAGTCAACTTGTCTTTGAGCGCCTGGAAACTTTCCTGACACTTGTCTGTCCAGTCGAACTTGACACCCTTATGCAACAAATTAGTCAGAGGCCTGGCAATCTTGGAGAAGTTCTCGACGAATCGACGGCAATAGCTGGCGAGACCGAGAAAACTTCGGACTTGCTTCACATTCTTCGGAGGAGTCCAATCGAGAATAGCCTGAACTCGTTCAGGGTTGACGGCAATACCATCTTTGGAGATGACATGCCCAAGATAGGTTACTTCGGGAAGCCAGAATTCACACTTGGAATACTTAGCATACAGCTGATGTTCTCGAAGCTTCTCTAGCACAAGACGCAGATGTCCAGCATGTTCTTCCTCGTTCTTGGAAAATACAAGGATATCGTCCAGATAAACCATGACGAACTTGTCGAGGTAATCCATGAATATATAATTCATCAGACGAGAGAAGGTGGCGGGAGCATTCATTAAGCCGAATGACATGACGGTGTACTCATATGACCCATACCGAGTCACGAAGGCGGTTTTTGGGATGTCCTCTTCACGAACACGGATCTGGTGGTAACCCAACCTCAAGTCGAGTTTGGAGAACACTGATGAACCAGCCAGTTGATCATAAAGATCATTGATCCGAGGAAGAGGGTATTTATTCTGAATGGTAGCTTGATTTATAGGACGGTAGTCTTGGACCAATCGGTTTGCCCCATCCTTCTTCCTAACAAAGAGAGAAGGTGCTCCCCAAGGAGAGCAACTTGGGCGAATGAAACCATTGACAAGAGATTTGTCGATTTCCTCCTTAAGCTCAAGGAGTTCATGCGGCGGCATCTTGTAGGGTCGTTTAGCTATAGGGGTAGTGCCGGGTTTCAAGTCGATGATGAATTCGACAGCTCTAGCAGGGGGAATCCCTGGAAGTTCTTCTGGGAATACATCTTGGAATTCATGAACAACGGGAACGTTTTCAATGCCCTCGAGTGGTGCAGCGTTCAACGCATTCAAGGCATAAAGTCGTGCCTCGGCGTTCTGAACTAGATGAGCTTGATAAGCTATTATTTCATCAGAAGGGTGTAGCAAATGGACGACCTTAGTGGCGCAAACTATAGAAGCAGTATGCGCTTTTAACCAATTCATTCCCAGAATGAGATCAATGCTACAGGACTTCAGTACGATGGGAGAGACAAGGAATTCCAGTCCTTCAATTTCTACAGGGACGTCGTTGCAAATCATGGAGGTTCGACATTGGTCCGCAGGGGTGTGTACTAATAGTGAAGCATCCATGTTCTCACATTTAATGTCGTGCAAGCATGCAAAACCTTCTGACATGAATGAATGCGATGCACCTGTATCAAATAAAACGGATGCTGGTACTGAATTTACGAGGAGGGTACCCATCACAGTAGCAGGCTGGTCTTGAGCTTCGCTCAGGTCAACGTGGTTGGCATGAACACGACCATATGACTTGGCATTGTTGCTGCGGGGCTGGTTGCTTCCACGGCCAGTTGCTGGAAGGGCCAGTTGATTCGGGTTCTGGTTGCATTCCCTAGCACGATGCCCTGGTTGTCCACACCTGAAGCACAATCCATTATTGGGAGTGGGAACAGGAGCTTGTGGTGGTGGAGCTGGGAGTCTTGGCCGCCTAGTCGGAGGAGTAGGCAGACGAGGTGCAGCATAGGTCTGCCTTGGGGTAGGTGCATCCGGCTGGTACAAGCTATTGGGAATCCATATCTTGCGCTTCTGCGAGGACGGGCCCGAAGATGAGCCCGTGTCACGGTTGCGCCTGTGAGAGCTCTGGTATTCCTGCAGACCAGTTTCGACGTTGATGGCTTTGTTCACCAAGGTGGCGAAATCAGTAAAGTCATGCACTAGAAGTGCGAGCTTGATGTCAGCTTGAAGGCCATCACGGAACTTCTCCTGTCTGCGTGCATCAGTTGCAATGTCTTCTTCAGCATAGCGGGACAAGTCAAGAAACTCCCGTTGGTAAGCTTCCACAGTTTTGTTGCCTTGGGTGAGGTTGCGGAACTCACGCTTCTTCCGGTCCATGACTCCCTGAGGAATGAAGCAAGCACGGAAGGCAGCTTGGAAGTCTGGCCAGGTGATGATTGTTCCAGCTGGTAGTGTACGCCTGTGGCTGTCCCACCATTGAGCTGCGGGTCCCTTCAGGAAGAAGGAAGCAAAGGTGACATAGCTGGCAGGGGCTACCTCAGCAGACTCCATCTCATAGGTGATGTCACGGAGCCAGTCATCAGCATCCAGAGGCTGAGTTGAGCTGCGGTACACAGTTGGGTTCAGGCACATGAAATCCTGCAGAGTTACTGGGGTTGGCTGCTGGTTCATATTGGGGCGAGGAAACTGAGCCATCATATTCTCCATGAACTGGCGATTCATCTCAAGCTGTTGGACCATACCCGCCATGTACTCAGGCGGTGGTGGGGCGTTGCCACCACGACCACGACCACCTGGTCTAACCATCCTGCTAATATTTAACAGGGGTAGTTCAGCATTGTGAAATTTGCAAAAATAACAAGAGTCATTCATGATGAAACATGCACAACGAAAGCAGCACGATAGATACTACATAGTAGTCGGCATATCTTACAAAAGAGATCATACATGGAGTTCGTTACACAGAGTTTGGTACATAGACTAAGACATCATAGGTGGCACGCAGGCTCGCGGCGAATGCATCTAACACTAACAAGCAAGTCTACATCAGTCCCACGCGGTACTGCGGAGGTAGCTGTAGCCTGAAAGCTGGTAGTGTGGCATCGGGTACACCACGTCGGTAACCTGGGGTCCGCGGGTACTCTGCTGCAGAACCTGACGCTCAAGTGGCAGAAGAGGACCAAGTGCAGGAGAGTAGCCTCCCACATCTGGCCAGCCGACGCCCTGAGGCATCACGGTCCTGGCAGGGTAGACCGCAGAACGCGATAGATCACCAGACCGGACATAGGGGTGCAACAGTGTCAGAGCATGGTAGAGGTGCTGACGAGTGGTGTACAACTCGTGGCGAAGAGCTCGGTTAGCGCGATCCAGCCCATCAGCATGCAGAACCAGGTTCTGATGGTAGAAGGGCTCTCGGGTGACAGTGGAGTAGGCAGCAGTGTAGTAACCCTCCGCACCAACATCGGATGCGATAGCAACGTGCCTGAAGGGGGAGGTATCCAACTCCTGATACTCTCCACGAAGACGTGTCAGAGCAGCATAAGCAGCATCGTGGACCGCCATATCGATAGTCACTCCAACACCATGAGCAGTGTGCAGCACGGTAGTGGAGTCATACTCTCGAGAGTAGAGGTGGACGATGGCACGGTACTGCTCCTGGTTGATGTCCTGGTACTCCTCATAGACGGTGTACTCAGGGTGCCAGCGATAACCCAGATAGGTCATCATCTCAACCAACACAGCAGGTGATCCTGAGGCACCAATGGCCGTCGTGTGGCGCACGACCTGCCTCGTGGGTTCCATCTGAAAACAAAGATGTTTTCACAGGAGTCAAATGACAATGTGGATAATGTTCAATTACTACTCTAAAGAACAACTAGGGCTTATCCAACTTTGGGGTGAATGTCGTAACGGGACCCTAGTGTCAGAGTTAGTAAAATCGTTTAACCCGAGTAGGAGAGAGTTCAGAGTCACAGAGTAAAGGTCGAGGAGTAAAAGATCCTAGCACCACCCGATGGCGACGTGGGCCCGTAAGGCACACAGCCAAGTTAGTAAAAGTTTTTGCAATGTCTAGACTCGACTTCGGCCAAGGAGTGTGGAAGGGGGGTTCCTACAGGCAGTCGGCTCTGATACCAACTTTTGACGCCCTAGATTTAATCGTACACTAATCATACACGCAAACATGTACGATCAAGATCAGGGACTCACGGGAAGATATCACAACACAACTCTACAAATAAAAAAAAGTCATACAAGCATCATATTACAAGCCAGGGGCCTCGAGGGCTCGAATACAAGAGCTCGATCATAGACGAGTCAGCGGAAGCATCCATATCTGAGTACAGACATAAGTTAAACAAGTTTGCCTTAAGAAGGCTAGCACAAACTGGGATACAGATCGAAAGAGGCGCAGGCCTCCTGCCTGGGATCCTCCTAAACTACTCCTGGTCGTCGTCAGCGGGCACCACGTAGTAGTAGGCACCTCCGGTGTAGTAGGAGTCGTCGTCGACGGTGGCGTCTGGCTCCTGGGCTCCAACATCTGGTCGCGACAACCAGGAAGAAGGAAAAGGGAAGGAAGGAGAAAGCAACCGTGAGTACTCATCCAAAGTACTCGCAAGCAAGAAGCTACACTACATATGCATGGGTATCAAATGGAGTAAGGGTATCATATGTGGACTGAACTGCAGAATGCCAGAATAAGAGGGGAATAACTAATCCTTTCGAAGACTACGCTTCTGGCAGCCACCGTCTTGCAGCATGCAGAAGGGAGTAGACTGAAGTCCTCCAAGTATCATCGCATAGCAATAATCCTACCCGGCGATCCCCTCCTCGTATCCCTGAGAGAGAGCGACCACCCGGTTGTATCTGGCACTTGGAAGGGTGTGTTTTATTAAGTATCCGGTTCTAGTTGTCATAAGGTCAAGGTACAACTCCAAGTCGTCCTGTTACCGAAGATCACGGCTATTCGAATAGATTAACTTCCCTGCAGGGGTGCACCACATACCCCAACACGCTCGATCCCATTTGGCCGGACACACTTTCCTGGGTCATGCCCGGCCTCGGAAGATCAACACGTCGCAGCCCCACCTAGACCAACAGAGAGGTCAGCACGCCGGTCTAAACCTAAGCGCCCAGGGGTCTGGGCCCATCGCCCTTAGCACACATGCACGTTGCGTGGACGGCCGGAAGCAGACCTAGCCTAGTGGCGTTCCAGTCCAATCCGGCGCGCGCCGCTCTGTCGCTGACGTCAAGAAGGCTTCGGCTGATACCACGACGCCGGGATACCCATAACTACTCCCACGTAGATGGTTAGTGCGTATAGACCAAATGGCCAGACTCAGATCAAATACCCAGATCTCGTTAAGCGTGTTAAGTATCCGCGAACGCCGACCAGGGCCAGGCCCACCTCTCTCCTAGGTGGTTCAACCTGCCCTGTCGCTCCGCCTCAAAGATCCACTCGCGGGTGCTCCTCAAGCCGACCCGTCTTTAGTCACCACATGTATCATGTATAAAGTATAGTATATACCCGTGATCAACTCCCGAGTGATCACGGCCCGATAGTATAGCATGGCAGACGGACAAGGATGTAGGGGCACTTGAAAAACTAGCATCCTAATACTAAGGCATTAGGATTGCAGGTAAAGGTAACAACAATAGTAGCAAGGACAGGCTATGCATCATAGGTATTAACGGGAAGCCAGTACATGCTACACTACTCTAATGCAAGCAGTAGAGAAGAGTAGGCGATATCTGTGATCAAAAGGGGGGGGCTTGCCTGGTTGCTCTGGCAAGAGAGAGGGGTCGTCAACACCGTAGTCGTACGGGTAGCAGCGGTGTCGGTCCCGGTGTCTAGAGAGAGAAGAGGGGGAAGAAATAATAAATATAATGCAATCATATGCATAGTGATGCATGACATGACAAGTTACGGCGTTAGAGGTGCCCTAACGCGGTAGTAGGTGATACCGGTGAAGGGGGATAACATCCGGGAAAGTATCCCCGGTGTTTCGCGTTTTCGGACCGGTGAACCGGAGGGGGAAAGTTGCGAGTTTGATAGGTTAGGGATGCGTGGCGGACGAACGGACTGCGTATCCGAATTCGTCTCGTCGTTCTGAGCAACTTTCATGTTGAAAATATTTTAATCCGAGTTACGGATTAAAAGATATGATTTTCTAAAGATTTTATTAATTTCTGGAATTTAATTAATTAATTATTTATTTGAAAAATGAATTTATGTCGTCAGCATGATGTCATGCTGACGTCAGCAGTCAACAGGGTTGACTTGGTCAACCTGACAGGTGGGTCCCGTTCGTCATACTCTGTTAGTTAATTAACAATAGTTAATTAGGTTAATTAGCCATTAGGTTGATTAATCAGGATTAATTAAATTAAGTATTTACTTAATTACTTAATTAATATTTTAATTATCATTTATTTTTATTTTTAACGTTCTGGGGGGGGCCTGCGGTCTGTGGCATGGCCGGTCCAGTCAGCAAGGCTGACCGGGTCAACAGGCCGGCCGGGCCCCTAGGCCCACGGGTCAGTGACCCAGGGGTGGCCCCAGGTCGGCCACGTCGGCGGCCGGCGTTGGGGAGCTCCGGGGAGCGTTCCCGCGGCGGAGGGGCGCCGGACCTCGCCGGGATTCGCCGTCCGGCGGCAAAAATGGCCGCGGGCGGGTGCGTTCGAACGTGGAGAGGATGCCGCGTCCAACGGTGGCAGAGGCACGGCCGGACTTGGCCGGAAACGACGCCGGCGAGCGGCGGAGGCGGCGGTGGGATTCGGGACCGCGTCGGGATCGCGCTACGGGGCTAACGGGAAGGCCAGGGGGGCTGCGCGACGCGCTGAGCACAAGGGGCTCGGCCCCGTGACCATTTGGTCACTGGAAGGGCGCCGGCGACGAGATCCGCGACGGGGGCGCTCGGGTACGGAGGGGAACGAGGGGGAAGAGGAGGGGGGCCTCGACCGAGCGGAGGAGGCGCGAGGGGAGGGGGTACGTGGGGCGCGGTGAGCCGGCGCGAGCCGGAGCGCGACGAGCGCGGCGCCGGAGCGAGCTCCGGCCATGGCGACCGAGCGCGGGGGTCGACCCCTACGGCTACAGAGCGAAGCAGGGGAGGGAAGAGCTCACGGGGGGGACGCGTGGGGTCTCGGAAGCGGGCTCGGGGCGGTCGGGGGCGTCCGGCGGGGAGGAGGTCGAGGCGGCGGCCGTCCGGCGATGCGGATCCGGCGAGGTGGGAGTCGGGGACGGTCCCGAGGCGACGAGGGGGGGGGGTTCGGGCGTCCTGCGCGGCCGGTCGGGGAGGAGGGGAGGAGGACGAGCGCCGGTGGGGTGGGGCGCCGGCGTCGGGGGCGACGGGATCGGGCGGATCCCGATCCAGATCGGCGGGGGAGGGAGGAGAAGGGGATCGGGGGGAATGGGGTGTCGGCTAGGGTTTCCGCCGACCGGGGGGGGGTTGGGAGTGAGGGGGGTGGGGGGGGGCCAGGGGCTGGCCGGCTGGGCCAGGTGGCTTGGCCCAGTTTGGCAGGGGGGGGTTTCCTCTCCTTTGTTTTATTTTTCTTTTCTTAATTTATTTTCTCTTCTGTTTTATTTCATTTTAAAATATTCAGACACTTTATAAAAATGTGTGCACCCCACCATAATTAACCTTGTAATATTTGACAACCCCCGAACATTTTAGTTTGATTATTTTTTGAAAACTTTTATTACCATCATAATTTTGAATTGAATTTCAAAACCGTTTTGATTTAACCCGAGATTAAGTACAGTGACAGAGGTGACGTGGCATCATTAGTGAGGATTACTGTAGCTTAATTACCCGGGCGTCACAACATCCCACTAACTTTAATATCTTTTGAACATGATCTTCAACATCATGCTGGTGTCAAACCAGTCCGGCAATATTACTCCACGGCTACCGACCTGCGCTAGACACGGCGTCACTTTGTTGAGCCGAGCTCAACTTCTTCGGATCATCATCTCGGCAAGCCGAACAAGAGTCCGGCATCACGAAGGATAAATCATCACCAACATCGCCGCCCCACGGATTACACGGAGTGGGCATACCGGCATCGCCGCACGGTCGCTTCATCAAGCCGGCATCGACCATGTCACAACCTGCATCGGCAGGGCCGCACTATTGCTTCTTCAAGCTGGTGTCCATCACGCCGACCTACTTCGACTCATCGGCTGACGTCGAGGCTTCGACATCTCGGCTGGACCGGGGGCTTCGCCATCTCTTCATCAACCTACTCCGGACACTTCGGCGTCACTAGCCGACCAGCTCCGTCACGTTAGCTGGACCGAGGGCTTTGCCTCGGCGAGCCAACCTTTACCAGCATTGCCATGCCGTTGTTTAATCGCCCATCAGGCAATGGGTGTGTGGAGCGAGTCCCAATTTTGGGAATCGCCTTCCTTCAGATTGCTACAACAATTAAACCAGGTGCTATTAATCCTAGTATTTTTTGCTTGTTTGGGTTCATTTTTCCCAAGGAATTATTACTCTGGTTTGTCCATGATATGTACACAGGTCTATCAAATGGTGACCGCATTAACGAGGTCGCGTGGTGGTTCGATCAATTTCCGTACATAGTCCGGCGAACGCCGCATCCGGAGCTCGGACCGACCTGTGAATTCAGGCTTTGCCACGCCTTTACTACATCACGCCGACGCCCTGCATCGACATTGACTTCGGCGCCAGGCCATATTTCTTTTATTACTCACTTTGCATAAATTATTTATTATGCAACATTTTTTTAATTATCATTATTACTATTATCTCCGGTTGGCACTATTTTTGTGCACAGAAAAATGATCCGGGGACTTCGGCGTCACTCTGCCGGTCTGCATTGACCGTGCTATGTCACCACTTCGGCGTGTCGAGCTCTCCGCTCCGCCACCTCGGGACCAGCTTGGGGGATGGAACCTTGCCCCGCATCAAGCTCGGATCACGTCATCAATACCGAACACATTAACCAGCTAAGTCGCTTTCATGCTCAAAGCTTTAATTTCTAATTTGTGCTCGGTTCGACCAAGCATTATACTTTTTTGGAAAAAAGTTGCTTGTAAAAAATTTCCTTGTCCAAACTTTGTTTGTGACGCATAAATTCAAATACCCCGTTTACTTGGGGGCTTCCTTTATGAAGCTTTTCCTGTTGCATGTGATTATACTTGTACGGCTTCGTTCCTTGTTCGTGTATTATGCCACAATATGCACCATATTGACTTAAGCGATTTGCAAGCTGGGTTGCCTCGCTCCTGTGTTTACCCCTACGTTCCCGATTGTTCGGCTAGGGAGTAAAGGGAGCACCTCTGCGATTGTCATGATCGGGTCAACCGAGCCGGACCTCAGACTGGGTGAAGCCGAAAGCTAGCGCTCTTATAGTTTTCAATGATGGTCGGCACACAACGGAACTCATGAGTATAAAAAATCTATTGCACAAGTCTCATAATAACAATGAGCACCGAAGAAAGGTATCGGTGGGGGTACTATTTTCTTCGAAGATGCTTCTTACACTTCACGGTAATATAGCATAAGTTCCCTGAGCGCGCTTTGTCTGTTACAGCCTTATGGCCTGATTGCCTGGTTATTGGACACACCGTCGATATTCTCGACCGATGGAGTACATAACACTTTTCGGTCCTTGACCGAAGAGGGAGAAGCTGACGGTCGGTTAAGACGCGTTTAAAGTTCGGTTGAACATAGATATGATATAAGTACATCGGTACATGCAATCATTCTTGTACCCAAGTCACTTGGGGGCTCTTAAGTTTATTTGAGCCGTTTTATAATAAGTGTTCTTCTTCTTAGTCGTTGCAAAGTTTTATTATTATTTATCACTCCTTTTTCGACACGAGTGTGCGGTCACTAGCCGGGGAGCCTAACTTCTCTCTCAAAGCCGCTAGAGTTTAGTTTGCTAAACTGGCCTGATGAGAAGTACTCCGCCCTCGGGATAGGAGGTTGAAGCCGTAGGCTGACCCGCTCGAAGTCTTGAGATAGAATGTATCATGTTAAAGCACGATAGAAGCACTTCTTTTTTCTCAGACCAACTTTCGGATTGGCACCGAACACTTGATATTGTTTGGACGTCATGTTTTTACTGACATTTCTTGGTTTTCCAAGCTTTTTGGCACTTTTAAAACTATTTGTGCTTCTCCACCATTAGTCTCGCAGTGCAACGACGGACACCTTTAGGGATTCGGCAAAAACATTCTCAGATATTGCTATGTATGCATCGGTTTCGAATTGTGTCTTCGGTCAATAGTTGGGTTACCCGGCTCCTGCACTTGCTTCCTACGTTCCGTTTTGTTCGGCTAGGCGTGCAAAGGGAGAACCACTGCGATTGTGCTTCCAGCTCACATGGTTAAGCACCTCAGTGGAGAAAGCCGAAAACTAACTTTCACAATAAGCGTAAACTGGTCAGCGATCTGATGACTATGTTAAATGATGGGCCGTTCATAACATTGGCCGAAGTGTTTACGGCTTGACCCAGACTGTCGCCGAACACTACCGGGGGCTATTAAGTGGCCTCCCAAACTAAATCCTCAATAT
This sequence comes from Triticum urartu, assembly GCF_003073215.2. NCBI lineage: Eukaryota > Viridiplantae > Streptophyta > Magnoliopsida > Poales > Poaceae > Triticum > Triticum urartu. The sequence continues at coordinate 637,743,877 of NC_053026.1, forward strand.
TTTGCTCTTACATTAGAGCTGAGGTTTAATGATAATGCTTAGCATGACAACCCAAAGAAAGGAACCGATAGCGGGACTATTTTCTTTGGAAGACATTTCTTCTGTTAAACAGTGATATAACTCTCTGCGTACCTTTGTTTATAAAACCGTATGGCCAGATTGCCTTATTTGTTGTAAATCTTTGCCCTCATAAAGGCTTTATAAAGTAGGACAAACACTCCTCGGCTACTGGCCGTGGAGGTGGAAGCCGATGGTCGGTCAAACAAAGTTTTGTACAATGCGGATCCGAGCATTAATGACGTAAAGTACTTGGATACATAGAGTCATTACACATAATTTGTGATTTTACTATGGATATTGATCCTTAATTCGGCCACCCGTGCCCGCATTAAGGCTCGGGGGCTACTGGGCTTCGGGCTTATTATTTACAAATATTAAAGGGGCACATCGATCCCCTGATCTGGTGTTGCCACCCGACCAGTTTCTCGGGGGCTACTTCATTGCTTGTCCAATGCAGAAAATTTTATGTCCAATATAGTTTCCGAAGAGATTTTGATCCTCAGGTTGGTCGGCCGCACCCAACCTGAGTCTCGAGGACTGAGCACGCTGCTTTTAGTGTCCCGAAGTATTCTGCCGAGTTGGACTTGATCCTCAGGCCGATTTTGCAAATCAACCTGAGTCTCAGCGGCTACTAGGATCAGTGGTCTTATGTCATCCTTCAGGTGCATCTCGGGTTTTAGACCGATACACACCTTGAGGGCTACTGGCTATATATCTCGGCAGAGAATAAATTGCGCCAATAAAAAATATTCACAAAAATCGGCCCACAGTCGGGGTGGTGCACCACCTCGGAAGCAGGCCGGCATAAAGCTCGGGCGCTAGTGGCTGGCTCCATAGAGGGCATTTCCGGCATTAAGCTCGGCTAAACTCCTTCAACTTTTTTGAACCAAGGTGATATGACACCTCGGATATAGTCCGGCGTTGGAGCTCGGATACATAGTCCGGCGTTGGAGCTCGGATACATTCCGGCGTTAGAGCTGGGAAGCGGTCCGGCGTTGGTGCTCGGCTGCAAAAGATACCTCGAATGCAGTCCGGCGTTGGAGCTCGCACGCAAGAGGACGCTGCCGCCCAGGAACAACTTCAAACCCGAGGTGCGGCATAAAAATAATAAGGCATTGTTAAAGGCCGGAAACTTAAAGGGGCTCCTCGGATACCCGACGTGTAAACTCGCCGAATGCATTTCGGCAATCCTCAAGATCGAAGATGAGAAGATTTGTTGAACCAGTTTTCAAGACCGTCAACCGAAGATGAAGAACAGTTCGGAAGAATCGAGGAGCATCCCTAACTTGAAGACCGGTTCAGGGGGCTACTGACGGTGTCCTGGACTAGGGGGTACTCACCACGTCATCTCCCGATCTATTAGATTGGGCCGAGGACCCCCATGGCCGTATACTCATGGGCCAGTTCGGACAGCTACCGCATACAAGGAATATTCCACAAGACTTGGCGATCAAGACAAGGACTCCTCCCCACCGGCGTATTCGGCTAGGACTCTTGTTATCCTAGGCCTCTGGTGCATTATATAAACCGAGGCCAGGCTAGTCGATAGACATACACATCAACAATCATACCATAGGCTAGCTTCTAGGGTTTAGCCTCCTTGATCTCGTGGTAGATCTATTCTTGTACTACCCATATCATCAATATTAATCAAGCAGGACGTAGGGTTTTACCTCCATCAAGAGGGCCCGAACCTGGGTAAAACATCGTGTCCCATGCCTCCTGTTACCATCGATCCTAGACGCACAGTTCGGGACCCCTACCCGAGATCCGCCGGTTTTGACACCGACAAGGGTCTTTTCAAGCTCTTTGTTACTTTACACAAAGAGCCCCCAAGTAACTTTGTGAGCTGTGCTCAATGGGTGCCTATGTTTGAGCTGTGCTTTGCAACAGACTCTCTTTGGCCCCTTATGATATATTGGCTTGATAGCCGGATTATGTAAATAACCAGAGCTGTGCTCTTATGATAATATTGGCTTGATAGCCGGATCAAGAGGTGCAGCTATGGTTCAAATACGACCAAGCCCCCAAATGATACTGTGAGCTGTGCTCAAGGTGTACCTATGTTCGAGCTGTGCTGTGCAACAGACTCTCTTTGGTCCCTTTAATTTTTCCTTGAGCCGGATTTAAACCGGATATTGAGAGCTTCAGCGCTTTGTGGGCGACAGATTTTCCTTGAACCGGTTTTTGAACCAGAATACTTCTTTTTAAGCCGGAAATTTCTGACGGCCTTTAAATATTCGCCAATAAGGCAGTAGCCTCTGGGGCCGGGTTATTTTTCCCTCTAATGATCCGGAGTTCTTGAATTCATTGAAACCGGCCAATTCTGCCGAGTCACGCCATTGTAGCCCCCGAGTCTCGCTTGAGATTCTTCATACTTGGCCGTGATATAAACCGGCATGAGTTAATCAATGGCTCGGTAATATAACTTGTCCTGCACTGGAGAACTTGCAAGCCAGAGTAATTGCTCTTTTAAAGAAAGCAATATGTAAATAAAAATATACTGAATGGATTTCACCTGATACATCAGGCCAATAGTCATCCGCCACGGAGTTGATGATCATGACGAGTGAGTCGGCCGCGGGAGTAGACAGATGAGTCAGCCGCGGCGTTGTAGGCCGGTGGGATCACGCAAGTTGTCCTCCTCGTAAGCCGGCATGGACGCGTGAACCGGTCGCGAGGGCGGACGGGCGAGTCGTTCGTGGCGTTGTAAGGCGGCGCGGATGGGCGAATCGGTCGGTGCGTTGATGAAAAGCGGACCATGACACGCCTATACGTAAAGCCGCGCGGCACAGACGAACGTGCATCTGTGATATAACACCACTCATTTTTTTTAATAATCTCCCTGCGTAAAAATATTGCAGGCCAGAGTAATTGTTGCTGGATCAAAATAATGTGTTAATTAAAATAAACCTAGATAGATATCACCTAATTTGGTGGGACATCACATGGTCCATCGCAACTCCCATAGACAAAACGACGATGGTATGACCCATCCATCAAGTTCGGGACGTGCATGTTCCTCCTTCTGTTGTAACCCGTCACTCACGTGCGTACTGCTTTTTGCATGACCTCAATCTTGGTAACTTATTTTTAGTATCACATGTTGTGTCACGCGAAAACTTTGAGGTTTCTCAAGATGCAACATGACCCAATAATCAGCAATCCGCACAAACGGCAGGCCAGAAAACACCATGATCCGCACCAGGCTACCACAGACCAAAAAACCTGTCTCGCTCGACGGAAGCAACAAAGGCGAGGGCGGCTCAAAGCCGAGGAGGCCTTGACGGCGGTTCTGGCGGCAAGGTGGCTTGCGGCAGCACGGGGCCGAGGCGATTTGCTGCAAGACACTGTGACAGAGCGACGAGGCTAGGCGGCTCACGGCCAGCGATGACAGCGGGGGCGGCTCAACCTCGGCCGGTCGGTTTGACAACGCCAAGCGACTCATAGGTGGACAGTGGTGGCTGAGCTTCGAAGTGGCGGCTCGTCAACGACGCCAGTGAAGCGAGACACCAGCCTGGACGACGGTTGGGCGCAGGGCAAGGTGACGCGCGGGTCGTGGAAGCCTGGAAGGACTGCGTGGGCGGCCCGAGCTCGAAGCCGGCGAGCGTGGTGGCAGTTTGTAGGGGGCGGCTCGATGCCACAGTGGAAGGGCGCCAGGTTGGATTAACTCGGCACTGCTGAAATTGAGGAGGCATCCGGCGAGGTGAGACAATGGCTTGACAAGGGACCGTAGGTAACGGATTTAATTCAGAGGCGACTCAGTGAGGCATGGCCATGGCGACTCAGCAGTAGTGGTCGGCGGATGCAGTACGTAGACATAGCACTGGCGGCCCTCCCGTAAGATGTGCTAGTATGGTAACTAGACTTTGGACTTGTTGGATGCGCGTAGACGTAGCACTGATGGTCCTCCCATGAATTGTGCTGCTAGATTCCCTTGTTTGATTAACCTCGGTACATGTTTCATTGACCTGGCACTGTTTTGCTTCATATACACAACGATGGCAGTAGCAAAAAAGAGCTCCCGGCTCCTAAGTAAAGAAACAGAGATTTGTAGCCGCCGTTGATCACACGTGACGTTGCATCCTAGTTTGACCAGCATGCTGCTGCCCTACTGTGACGCGAATTTTGCCTCAGCACCCGTGGTTGCAGAGATTCGGCTTACATGGCGTGCCAGAACCGGCCAGACTTGTGACTCGGCAAAGGTTGTAGACTTTAGGCGTTTTTAGATTTTGAGGCCTAGGGGTCATTCCCGTGAAGTGTTCCAGCATTGATCTCCTGTTCCCGTAAAGCAAGGTCGCAGCTCAAAGGTGTTGAAACGGCAACGGAGACCGGGGAAGCAGGGCCGACTTGCGGCAGGAATAAACCGGCAATGGCGAGATGGCTCAAGGCCATGTGGGTCGGGGCACGCTCCAAACGCGAGGCGATAAACCGGAAAGATGAACCGGCGATGTTGCCCGCCGCGAAGAATGCGTCCTCGAATCCATGTAGATGAAATCGGCCCCGAGCAACAAGGGAAGTCGACCAGGCGGCAGGCTGTCTCAAGAACAGCTGTGGCCACCCTGCCGCGGGCGGCTCGAATGCGCAGGGCCGGCGACTCAACAGCCGTCGTGGCCCTGAGCTAAAACAGGCTGCAGCGGCGGCTTGGTGCGAGGTCGGCGGTGACAGCAAGGCGCGCAAGCGGCTCGGAGGAGGCGAGACGCACCGGTACTCGAAGGAGGCGAGGCGCTCGGTAACCCGGAGGAGGCGAGGCGCTCTGCAACTTGGAGGAGGCGAACTCGGCGCAGGCATAAGTGGCCTCACGCAGCCATGGGGGCGGCGGAGGCAGCCAGGCACAGCTGTGGCCTAGGCCCGCGGCGATCGGGCTGTGGCTATGGAGCCGGGCGGCACTCGACGCAGCTCGGCGGCTTGTTGGCGACCCAGGGCGGTTTCTGGTGAAATCGGCGGAGGTAGTGACCCGAAACGATCCCACGGCAGACGCAGCTTGCTTGCGGCGGGGCGTATGGTTGGAGCAGCGACTCACAGTAGGCCGAGACAGAGCGGCAGCTTGCTGCACGGTGGTCGAGGTGAACAGTCCGGGCAGACGGAATCTTCCGAGGCCTCAGTAGAGACGAAGGTGAGTAGCCGATAGCGACTCACGGCGCGGGCGGTTTAAAGCAGCAAGTCCGTGGAGGTAAGTCGGCGAGGCGAATTGTGGCAGCAGCCTTGCGCGACCGACGGGTCTTCGACAGAGCCCCATGTCCATCCTTAATGAATTTGGTGATGAGTCGGAAGGTGGTGCAGAAGGAATCCGACGGAATCGGCAACTTGCATGATCTTGGCCGAGGATCCCGAGGCGACTTAGACTCATGGGTGAAGACGGCTCGGAATAGCAGATGTGAGACCGGGTATAATCCGGCCCAGGTGGTGACTTGAATCGCACTAGAGCTTCGCAGGGCGACGCAGGATGTTCGCGCGGCGTGTTGCAGTGACGCAAGGGGCGGCTTGATCCGGCTAGAGCGGGCTTTCTCCGGGTTGGCCCAAATCTCCGGGTTGACTTTGTCTTCTCTGAGTTGGAGTTTTAGTGCAAATACCCATTATGGCAGCGTTGGATCGAATCTTTTAGGAAAATCCTTTGACCCGGCGACTTAACGTTCACCAAAATAGCCATAAGATGGCGGCACAATCCTAACTCCTCTCAACTTTGTATAATCCACTGCTGAAAAATTCCCTTGATCTTTGACTGATGAAACTCCGATTGATATGAATCCTTTCCAAACCGGTTATTTTTCAACCGATTTTTTTTTGTAAAACTTCTCCATCTCTGGGAAAGATCTCTTCAAGAACTCAACACCACCGTGCGCGGGTCCCATGGTGGGCGCCAACTGTCGCGGAATTGTCACGTCAGATGTTCTTAGCGGAAGGACTTAGTCGTGAGGCCAACGCATCTATGTGCTAGCTTGAGAGGGGTTGAGCGGAATCGACAAACGCAACACAAGACGAGGATTTAGACAGCTTCGGGCCCCTGGGAAACATCATCCGGTAACAACCCTACATGCTGTTTGAGGCTAAATCTCATTATTATCACGAGGGAGTCGCCGTAAATCGGCTCTCCTCTAATTGTGTCTAGCCCTAGAGATTGTTGTTTGCTTCTCCCCCTTTGAGGAACCCTGCCCCTCCTTATATATGTTGAAGGGGCGGGTTACATGTGGAGTCCAACTCGGACTTTAACTTAAACTATTTTGACTTCCCTTCCTGGGCTTCTTAACGTCTGCCGGTTTAACATTGTCTGCCGGTTTAACACCAGCCGGTTTACCGTCTGTCTTAGCCATCTATCTTGACTCTCTGTCTTAACTCTCCGCCGGTTTACTATCCGCCGGTTTATCAAGTCCCAGCCGGTTTACAACTCCAGCCGGGTCATATCGCGGGGTATATCCCCGACACCCTCGGTAGATGTATGTCCCGACAATGAGTTCGATGACACCGATGAAGAGCTTTATCATCTTCAGAAGTGTCAGGCAAGTAAAATCACCTTGTTCATGCCAATACAATCCCACTATCTCTCGCTCCCGCTCTCTTTCACTGCATTAGGAAAAGAACGATTTGTAACACCCCGGATGTAACTTGCCCTATCTCCTTTTCATATTGTATTTGTGCCTATTGTCATTTTGCATTGCATCCCCATCATGTGTATTGTGTGTTTATATTCATACATCATGTTGCATGCTCCATGTGTGGTTCTTGCACCATCACCCCCTCCTTCCTTCCTTTTCTTCAATTTCTGCAAGACTTTTATTTAGCCTCAAATAATGTTCTCCCCATTAGTCAAACTTCTTGTCCTAAACCACTCTGCCATTTTCTCACAAACCTCCCCAACCCTTCTGTGCTTTCCGCTCTTTTATTTCTGTTTGAAGAAATAGAAAAAAAGCCTGAGGGAGAGAGAGACCAGCAGCAGCGCAGCCCAGCAGCAAAGCAGACCAGCCGCGGCCCAGCAGCACTCCCGCAGCCCATTTAGCCTGCAAGCGATAGTTGCTCCGTCCTCCTATACGGCAGGACATCCAGAGGAGACTCGTCGGCACTCTAGATGATTTGACGGCCAGAGTTCGCCCCTAGACCCGTATAAATTTGTCCCCGGTGCCCTAGGGTCTCCTCTCGACCAATTCCCCCTCTTCTTCTTCCCTCTCCGCCGCCAGGTGAGTCTCCACGCCCACGTCGTCGCCCTGCCCACCATGCTCCGGCCGAGCTTGAGCTCGAGCTCGGAGTAGCTCGCCGCCGTGCCTCCAACCCCCTCAGTAGCCGTGGAGAGGAATGCCAAGTCCCTCTTCGTCCCCTACCACCACGCCCGCACCTCTATGGCCCCTGGATCGACTACCACGACGACATCTTCCTCCTCTGCTTCGCGGACAGCAGCCTCACCAAATTCAGATCTCCCTCTCGTCGCCTCCGGCTCGTCTCCGTCGACCCCGTCGTGTCCTAGGGTGAGCTGGGTAACGCATGTCCCTCCCCCATCCATACCATGGCATGTAAGCACTCATAGGACTCGCCCGATCCGTGTATTTGCTGCAACCGCAGTGCTCCAGCGAAGTCTGAAGATTTCTGTCGTGTGTGTACCTGCTGTAGCATGCCCGTGCGTCCCCGCACTCTGGTTCCCGCCTAGCTGCGTACTCCTCGCTACACTTTCCCGCTCGCATGCAGCCCGCATGACACAACCACCATGGTCGCACGGCAAGTTCGTGCATTGCCTTTGCCTGCTCTCGTCCACGCCCACATGCAGCTTGCGTTCCGCGAGCTCGTGCTCGAGCATTTGCACGCGCACCACCGCACCGGCACTCCCTTGCACATCCCGCAGGCTCGCCGCTATCGTGTAGCTGTAGCCGACGCTGCCCTGCTCGACACCATCGCTCGCCTCCATCATCATGCAACCATGGCCAAGAGCTCGTGCCGATGGACTCGGTTCAAGTGGACTTGGCCTCGTTTTATTCTGCAAACAGAGCTACAGGCGGAGTGGTCAACCTACCTCTCTCCCATTGAGGAGACCCAAGTTCGAATCCCGCCGGGTGCAAGCCCTTTGATTTCCTGTCATCCTCTAGCACTCCCTCCCTCCTTTTATAGTTTTTATATATTTTAGCTAGCGTATCCCATATCCCAAATCTGGAAAGCTGCCACATTCCTTTTCAGGCAGGTCCGTTTCTGGACATTCCAAAACTGACAGTTTTCCGTTTATGTTAGATTCCATTTTAGGCAGGTTCTAACTTAATGCACTTATGGATGTTTTCCTACAGCAATCCCCACATATTATATATGTTTTTGTGGTAGAAAAGTCTAATGAATCCAGTGGCAGCATTAGTTTTTGCATTTGAGTTAAGTTAGAACCTGCCGGGTGCAAGCCCTTTGATTTCCTGTCATCCTCTAGCACTCCCTCCCTCATTTTATAGTTTTTATATATTTTAGCTAGCGTATCCCATATCCCAAATCTGGAAAGCTGCCACTTTCCTTTTCAGGCAAGGTCCGTTTCTGGACATTCCAAAACTGACAGTTTTCCGTTTCTGTTAGATTCCATTTTAGGCAGGTTCTAACTTAATGCACTTATGGATGTTTTTCTACAGCAATCCCCACATATTATATATGTTTTTGTGGTAGAAAAGTCTAATGAATCCAGTGGCAGCATTAGTTTTTGCATTTGAGTTAAGTTAGAACCTGCCGGGTGCAAGCCCTTTGATTTCCTGTTATCCTCTAGCACTCCCTCCCTCATTTTATAGTTTTTATATATTTTAGCTAGCGTATCCCATATCCCAAATCTGGAAAGCTGCCACTTTCCTTTTCAGGCAGGTCCGTTTCTGGACATTGCAAAACTGACAGTTTTTCGTTTCTGTTAGATTCCATTTTAGGCAGGTTCTAACTTAATGCACTTATGGATGTTTTTCTACAGCAATCCCCACATATTATATATGTTTTTGTAGTAGAAAAGTCTAATGAATCCAGTGGCAGCATTAGGTTTTGCATTTGAGTTAAGTTAGAACCTGCCTAACATGGCAGCTTTCCAGCCCTTTGATTTCTTTTTTTCCTATCCCTATGACAGCCGAACCCCACATGTCATCCTCTAGCACTCCCTCCCTCCTTTTATAGTTTTTTTTATATTTTAGCTAGCGTATCCCAAATCTGGAAAGCCGCCACTTTCCTTTTTAGGCAGGTCTATTTCTGGACTTTCCAAAACTGATAGTTTTCCGTTTCTGTTAGATTCCATTTTAGGCAGGTTCTAACTTAATGCACTTATGGATGTTTTTCTACAGCAACCCCCACATATTATATATGTTTTTGTGGTAGAAAAGTCTAATGAATCCAGTGGCAGCATTAGTTTTTGCATTTGAGCAAGTTCATGAACATGGCATTTTACATCATGATGCTGTTTTGTCATTTGTGTGTGATTTATTTCAAGCATGCTATGAAGGTGTTTGGCACATGGTTAGCTTCATTTTTATGCCTACTCCATGCTAGTATTTATTCCATGTCTTTTAGTGCTCTGTGATGAGTGACACAAGCATGACAAGTTGCTATCATGATCTATTTTTGCCATGTCCTGGTTTTCACCAAGTCTGAATCTGTTTATAAAACTTGCTATGTTTACATGGGTGCCATCTTATCTTCTGTGCCTTTTTGGCTCATGTCCAGTAAGGGAGTTTTGTTCTATGCCTTCAGTAGAAGCATGCCAGCCTTTCTTTACCATGATATGTTCCTGTAGAATGTTGTTAGCTAGCTCTAAACATTGCTTCCTGATGTTGTTTTTGACATGTTACTATTTTCACTAAGTCTGTGAAACTGATATCTTTTGCACTTTTGCCATGCTTCTTTGAACCTGTTCTTGTGTGATCTAGCCATAGCTCAGTGTTCATGTTTTTGTGGTACAAAAGTCTAATGAATCCAATGGCGGCATTAGTTTTTGCATTTGAGCAAGTTCATGAACATGGCATTTTACATCATGATGTTGTTTTGTCATTTGTGTGTTATTTATTTCAATCATGCTATGAAGGTGTTTGTCACATGGTTAGCTTCATTTTCATGCGTACTCCATGCTAGTATTTATTCCATGTCTTTTAGTGCCCTGTGATGACCAACACAAGCATGACAAGTTGCTATCATGATCTGTTTTTGCCATGTCCTGTTTTGCACTAAGTCTGAATCTGTTTATAAAACTTGCTATGTTTACATGTGTGCCATCTTATCTTCTCTGCCTTTTTGGCTCATGTCCAGTAAGGGAGTTTTGTTCTATGCTTTCAGTAGAAGCATGCCTGAAGGAAATATGCCCTAGAGGCAATAATAAAGTTATTATTTATTTCCTTATATCATGATAAAAGTTTATTATTCATGCTAGAATTGTATTAACCGGAAACATAATACATGTGTGAATACATAGACAAACGAGTGTCACTAGTATGCCTCTACTTGACTAGCTCGTTAATCAAAGATGGTTATGTTTCCTAACCATGGACAAAGAGTTGTCATTTGATTAACGGGATCACATCATTAGTTGAATGATGTGATTGACATGACCCATTCCATTAGCTTAGCACCCGATCATTTAGTATGTTGCTATTGCTTTCTTCATGACTTATAAATGTTCCTATGACTATGAGATTATGCAACTCCCGTTTGCCGGAGGAACACTTTGTGTGCTACCATACGTCACAACGTAACTGGGTGATTATAAAGGAGCTCTACAGGTGTCTCCAAAGGTACATGTTGGGTTGGCGTATTTCGAGATTAGGATTTGTCACTCCGATTGTCAGAGAGGTATCTCTGGGCCCTCTCGGTAATGTACATCACTTAAGCCTTGCAAGCATTGCAACTAATGAGTTAGTTGCGGGATGATGTATTACGGAACGAGTAAAGAGACTTGCCGGTAACGAGATTGAACTAGGTATGGGATACCGACGATCGAATCTCGGGCAAGTAACATACCGATGACAAAGGGAACAATGTATGCTGTTATGCGGTCTGACCGATAAAAGATCTTCGTAGAATATGTAGGAGCCAATATGAGCATCCAGGTTCCGCTATTGGTTATTGACCGGAGACGTGTCTCGGTCATGTCTACATTATTCTCGAACCGTAGGGTCCGCACGCTTAAGGTTTCGATGATAGTTATATTATGAGTTTATGAGTTTTGATGTACCGAAGGAGTTCGGAGTCCCGGATGAGATCGGGGACATGACAAGGAGTCTCGAAATGGTCGAGACGTAAAGATCGATATATTGGACGACTATATTCGGACATCGGAAAGGTTCCGAGTGATTCGGGTATTTTTTGAAATACCGGAGAGTTACGGGAATACGTATTGCGCCTTATTGGGCCATAAGGGAAAGAAGAAAAAGGGCCTCAAGGGTGGCCGCACCCCTCCCCTTGGTCTGGTCCGAATTGGACTAGGGAAGGGGGGCGCCCCCTTCCTTCCTTCTTCTTTTCCCTTCCTCTTTTCCTATTCCATATGGGAGGTGGAATACTACTAGGACTAGGGAGTCCTAGTAGGACTCCACACTTGGCGCGCCCCCTCCTAGGGCCGGCCTCCTCCTCCCTTGCTCCTTTATATACGGGGGCAGGGGCACCTCTAGACACACAAGTTGATCTTCGTGGTCGTTCCTTAGCCGTGTGCGGTGCCCCCCTCCACCATATTCCACCTCGGTCATATTGTAGCGGTGCTTAGGCGAAGCCCTGCGACGGTAGAACATCAAGATCGTCACCACGCCGTCGTGCTGACGGAACTCCTCCCCGACGCTTTGCTGGATCGGAGCCCGGGGATCGTCATCGAGCTGAACGTGCGCCAAGAACTCGGAGGTGCCGGAGTAACGGTGCTTGGATCGGTCGGATCGTGAAGACGTACGACTACATCAACCGTGTTGTCACAACGCTTCCGCTGTCGGTCTACAAGGGTACGTAGATCACACTCTCCCCTCTCGTTGCTATGCATCACCATGATCTTGCGTGTGCGTAGGAATTTTTTTGAAATTACTACGAAACCCAACAGTGGCATCCGAGCCTAGGTTTTATATGTTGATGTTATATGCACGAGTAGAACACAAGTGAGTTGTGGGCGATATAAGTCATACTGCTTACCAGCATGTCATACTTTGGTTCGGCGGTATTGTTGGACGAAGCGGCCCGGACCGATATTACGCGTACGCTTACGCGAGACCGGTTCTCCCGACGTGCTTTGCACAAAGGTGGCTAGCGGGTGACAGTTTCTCCAACTTTAGTTGAACCGAGTGTGGCTACGCCCGATCCTTGCGAAGGTTAAAACAGCACCAACTTGACAAACTATCGTTGTGGTTTTGATGCGTAGGTAAGATTGGTTCTTGCTTAAGCCCGTAGCAGCCACGTAAAACTTGCAACAACAAAGTAGAGGACGTCTAACTTGTTTTTGCAGGGCATGTTGTGATGTGATATGGTCAAGACATGATGCTAAATTTTATTGTATGAGATGATCATGTTTTGTAACCGAGTTATCGGCAACTGGCAGGAGCCATATGGTTGTCGCTTTATTGTATGCAATGCAATCGTGCTATAATGCTTTACTTTATCACTAAGCGGTAGCGATAGTCGTGGAAGCATAAGATTGGCGAGACGACAACGATGCTATGATGGAGATCAAGGTGTCGCGCCGATGACGATGGTGATCACGACGGTGCTTTGAAGATGGAGATCACAAGCACAAGATGATGATGGCCATATCATATCACTTATATTGATTGCATGTGATGTTTATCTTTTATGCATCTTATCTTGCTTAGATTGACGGTAGCATTATAAGATGATCTCTCACTAATTATCAAGAAGTGTTCTCCCTGAGTATGCACCATTGCGAAAGTTCTTCGTGCTGAGACACCACGTGATGATCGGGTGTGATAGGCTCTACGTTCAAATACAACGGGTGCAAAATAGTTGCACACGCGAAATACTCAGGTTATACTTGACGAGCCAAGCATATATAGATATGGCCTCGGAACACGGAGACCGAAAGGTCGAGCGTGAATCATATAGTAGATATGATCAACATAGTGATGTTCACCAATGAAACTACTCCATCTCACGTGATGATCGGACATGGTTTAGTTGATTTGGATCACGTAATCACTTAGAGGATTAGAGGGATGTCTATCTAAGTGGGAGTTCTTAAGTAATATGATTAATTGAACTTAAATTTATCATGAACTTAGTCCTGGTAGTATTTTGCAAATTATGTTGTAGATCAATAGCTCGCGTTGTTGCTTCCCCGTGTTTATTTTGATATGTTCCTAGAGAAAATTGTGTTGAAAGATGTTAGTAGCAATGATGCGGATTGGATCCGTGATCTGAGGTTTATCCTCATTGCTGCACATAAGAATTATGTCCTTGATGCACCGCTAGGTGACTGACCTATTGCAGGAGCAGATGCAGACGTTATGAACGTTTGGCTAGCTCAATATGATGATTACTTGATAGTTTAGTGCACCATGCTTAATGACTTAGAATCGGGACTTCAAAGACGTTTTGAACGTCATGGAGCATATGAGATGTTCCAGGAGTTGAAGTTAATATTTCAAGCAAATACCTGAGTTGAGAGATATGAAGTCTCCAACAAGTTCTATAGCTAAAAGATGGAGGAGAATCGCTCAACTAGTGAGCATGTGCCCAGATTGTCTGAGTACTACAATCGCTTGAATCAAGTGGGAGTTAATCTTCCAGATAAGATAGTGATTGACAGAATTCTCTAGTCACCATCACCAAGTTAGTAGAACTTCGTGATGAACTTTGATATGCAAGGGATAACGGAAACGATTCCCAAGCTCTTCGTAATGCGGAAATTGACGAAGGTAGAAATCGAGAAAAACATCAAGTGTTGATGGTAGACAAGACCACTAGTTTCAAGAAAAGGGAAGAGGGAAGAAGGGGAACTTCAAGAAGAACAGCAAGCAAGTTGCTGCTCAAGTGAAGAAGTCAAAGTCTGGTCCTAAGCCTGAGACTAAGTGTTTCTACTGCAAAGGGACTGGTCACTGGAAGCGGAACTAACCCAAGTGATTGGCAGATAAGAAGGATGGCAAAGTGAACATAAGTATATTTGATATACATGTTATTGATGTGTACTTTACTAGTGTTTATAGCAACCCCTCAGTATTTGATACTAGTTCAGTTGCTAAGATCAGTAACTCGAAACGGGAGTTGCAGAATAAACAGAGACTAGTTAAGGGTGAAGTGACGATGTGTGTTGGAAGTGGTTCCAAGATTGATATGATCATCATCGCACACTCCCTATACTTTCGGGATTAGTGTTGAACCTGAATAAGTGTTATTTGGTGTTTGCGTTAAGCATGAACATGATTTGATCATGTTTATTGTAATACGGTTATTCATTTAAGTAAGAGAATAAATTGTTGTTCTGTTTACATGAATAAAACCTTATATGGTTACACACCCAATGAAAATAGTTCGTTGGATCTCGATCGTAGTGATACACATAATCATAATATTGAAACCAAAAGATGCAAAGTTAATAATGATAGTGCAACTTATTTGTAGCACTGCCGTTTAGGTCATATTGGTGTAAAGCGCATGAAGAAACTCCATGCTGATGGGATTTTGGAATCACTTGATTATGAATCACTTGATGCTTGCGAACCATGCCTCATGGGCAAGATGACTAAGACTCCGTTCTCCGGAGCGAGCAACTGACTTATTGGAAATAATACATACTGATGTATGCGGTCCGATGAGTGTTAAGGCTCACGGCAAGTATCGTTATTTTCTGAACTTCACAGATGATTTGAGCAGATATGGGTATATCTACTTGATGAAACATAAGTCTGAAACATTTGAAAAGTTCAAAGAATTTCAGAGTGAAGTGGAAAATCATCGTGACAAGAAAATAAAGTTTCTACGATCTGATCGCGGAGACAAATATTTGAGTTACGAGTTTGGTCTTCAGTTAAAACAATGTGAAATAGTTTCACTACTCACGCCACCTGGAACACCACAGCATAATGGTGTGTCCGAACATCATAACCGTACTTTATTAGATATGGTGCGATCTATGATGTCTCTTACCGATCTACCACTATCGTTTTGGGGTTATGCATTAAAGACAGCTGCATTCACGTTTAAAAGGGCACCATCTAAGTCCGTTGAGACGACACAATCTGAACTATGGTTTGGCAAGAAACCAAAGTTGTCGTTTCTTAAAGTTTGGGATTGTGATTCTTATATGAAAAAGTTTCATCATGATAAGCTCAAACCCAAATCGGAGAAATATGTCTTCATAGGATACCCAAAGGAGACTATTGGGTACACCTTCTATCACAGATCCGAAGGCAAGACATTCATTGCTAAGAATGGATCCTTTCCAGAGAAGGAGTTTCTCTCGAAAGAAGTGAGTGGGAGGAAAGTAGAAAACTTGATAAGGTAATTGTACCATCTCCATTATTGGAAAGTAGTACATCATAGAAATCTGTTCTTGTGACTACTACACCAATTAGTGAGGAAGCTAATGATGATGATCATATAACTTCAGATCAAGTTACTACCGAATCTCGTAGGTAAACCAGAGTGAGATCCGCACCAGAGTGGTACGGTAATCCTGTTCTGGAGGTAATGTTACTTGACCATGACGAACCTACGAACTATGAAGAAGCGATGGTGAGCCCAGATTCCGCAAAATGGCTTGAGGCCATGAAATCTGAGATGGGATCCATGTATGAGCACAAAGTATGGACTTTGGTTGACTTGCCCGATGATCGGCAAGCCATAGAAAATAAATGGATCTTCAAGAGGAAGACGGACGCTGATAGTAGTGTTACTATCTACAAAGCTAGAATTGTCGCAAAAGGTTTTCGACAAGTTCAAGGTGTTGACTATGATGAGAGTTTCTCACTCGTATCTATGCTTAAGTCTGTCCGAATCATGTTAGCAATTGCCGCATTTTATGAAATCTGGCAAATGGATAAACAAAACTGCATTCCTTCATAGATTTATTAAAGAAGAGTTGTATATGATACAACCAGAAGGTTTTATCAATCCTAAAGGTGCTAACAAAATAAGCAAGCTCCAGCGATCCATCTATGGACTAGTGCAAGCATCTCGGAGTTGGAATAAACGCTTTGATAGTATGATCAAAGCATATAGATTTATACAGACTTGCGGTGAAGCCTGTATTTACAGGAAAGTGAGTGGGAGCACTACAACATTTCTGATAAATATATGTGAATGACATATTGTTGATCAGAAATAATGTAGAAGTATTCTGCAAAGCATAAAGGAGTGTTTGAAAGGAGTTTTTCAAAGAAAGACCTCGGTGAAGCTGCTTACATATTGAGCATCAAGATCTATAGAGATAGATCAAGACGCTTGATAAGTTTTTTTCAATGAGTACATACCTTGACAAGATTTTGAAGTAGTTCAAAATGGAACAGTCATAGAAAGGGTTCTTACCTGTGTTACAAGGTATGAAATTGAGTAAGACTCAAAAGCCCGACCATGGCAGAAGAAAGAAAGAGAATGAAAGTCATTCCCTATGCCTCAGCCATAGGTTCTATAAAGTATGCCATGCTGTGTACCAGATCTATTGTATACCCTACACTGATTTTGGCAAGGGAGTACAATAATGATCTAGGAGTAGATCACTGGACAGCGGTCAAAATTATCTTAGTGGAATAAGGATATGTTTCTCGATTATGGAGGTGACAAAAGGTTCGTCGTAAAGAGTTACATCGATGCAAGTTTTGACACTGATCTAGATAACTTTAAGTCTCAATCTGGATACATATTGAAAGTGGGAGCAATTAGCTAGAGTAGCTCCATGCAGAGCATTGTTGACATAGATATTTGCAAAATACATACGGATCTGAATATGGCAGACCCGTTGACTAAAATTCTCTCACAAGCAAAACATGATCACACCTTAGTACTCTTTGGGTGTTAATCACATAGCGATGTGAACTAGATTACTGAATCTAGTAAACCCTTTGGGTGTTGGTCACATGGTGATGTGAACTATGGGTGTTAATCACATGATGATGTGAACTATCGATGTTAATCACATGGTGATGTGATCTAGATTATTGACTCTAGTGCAAGTGGGAGACTGAAGGAAATATGCCCTAGAGGCAATAATAAAGTTATTATTTATTTCCTTATATCATGATAAATGTTTATTATTCATGCTAGAATTGTATTAACCGGAAACATAATACATGTGTGAATACATAGACAAAACAGAGTGTCACTAGTATGCCTCTACTTGACTAGCTCGTTAATCAAAGATGGTTATGTTTCCTAACCATGGACAAAGAGTTGTCATTTGATTAACGGGATCACATCATTAGTTGAATGATCTGATTGACATGACCCATTATTAGCTTAGCACCCGATCATTTAGTATGTTGCTATTGCTTTCTTCATTACTTATACATGTTCCTATGACTATGAGATTATGCAACTCCCGTTTGCCGGAGGAACACTTTGTGTGCTACCAAACGTCACAACATAACTGGGTGATTATAAAGGAGCTCCACAGGTGTCTCCAAAGGTACATGTTGGGTTGGCATATTTCGAGATTAGGATTTGTCACTCTGATTGTCGGAGAGGTATCTCTGGGCCCTCTCGGTAATGCACATCACTTAAGCCTTGCAAGCATTGCAACTAATGAGTTAGTTGCGGGATGATGTATTACGGAACGAGTAAAGAGACTTGCCGGTAACGAGATTGAACTAGGTATGGGATACCGACGATCGAATCTCGGGCAAGTAACATACCGATGACAAAGGGAACAATGTATGTTGTTATGCGGTCTGACCGATAAAAGATCTTCGTAGAATATGTAGGAGCCAATATGAGCATCCAGGTTCCGCTATTGGTTATTGACCGGAGACGTGTCTCGGTCATGTCTACATTGTTCTCGAACCGTAGGGTCCGCACGCTTAAGGTTTCGATGATAGTTATATTATGAGTTTATGAGTTTTGATGTACCTAAGGAGTTCTGAGTCCCGGATGAGATCGGGGACATGACGAGGAGTCTCGAAATGGTCGAGACGTAAAGATCGATATATTGGACGACTATATTCGGACATCGGAAAGGTTCCGAGTGATTCGGGTATTTTTCGGAGTACCGGAGAGTTACGGGAATACGTATTGGGCCTTATTGGGCCATAAGGGAAAGAAGAAAAAGGGCCTCAAGGGTGGCCACACCCCTCCCCTTGGTCTGGTCCGAATTGGACTAGGGAAGGGGGGCGCCCCCTTCCTTCCTTCTCCTTTTCCCTTCCTCTTTTCCTATTCCATATGGGAGGTGGAATCCTACTAGGACTAGGGAGTCCTAGTAGGACTCCACACTTGGCGCGCCCCCTCCTAGGGCCGGCCTCCTCCTCCCTTGCTCCTTTATATACGGGGGCAGGGGCACCTCTAGACACACAAGTTGATATTCGTGATCGTTCCTTAGCCCTGTGCGGTGCCCCCCTCCACCATATTCCACCTCGGTCATATTGTAGCGGTGCTTAGGCGAAGCGCTGCGACGGTAGAACATCAAGATCGTCACCACGCCGTCGTGCTGACGGAACTCCTCCCCGACGCTTTGCTGGATCGAAGCCCGGGGATCGTCATCGAGCTGAACGTGCGCCAAGAACTCGGAGGTGCCGGAGTAACGGTGCTTGGATCGGTCGGATCGTGAAGACGTACGACAACATCAACCGTGTTGTCACAATGCTTCCGCTGTCGGTCTACAAGGGTACGTAGATCACACTCTCCCATCTCGTTGCTATGCATCACCATGATCTTGCATGTGCGTAGGAAATTTTTTGAAATTACTACGAAACCCAACAATGCCATGCCTTCCTTTACCATGATATGTTCCTGTAGCATGTTGTTAGCTAGCTCTAAACATTGCTTCCTGATGTTGTTTTTGACATGTTAGTATTTTCACTAAGTCTGTGAAACTGATATATTTTGCACTTTTTCCATGATTCTTTGAACCTGTTCTTGTGTGATCTAGCCATAACTCAGTGTTCATGTTTTTGTGGTAGAAAAGTCTAATGAATCCAGTGGCGGCATTAGTTTTTGCATTTGAGCAAGTTCATGAACATGGCATTTTACATCATGATGCTGTTTTGTCATTTGTGTGTGATTTATTTCAATCATGCTATGAAGGTGTTTGTCACATGGTTTGCTTCATTTTCATGCCTACTCCATGCTATTATTTATTCCATGTCTTTTAGTGCCCTGTGATGACTGACACAAGCATGACAAGTTGCTATCATGATCTGTTTTTGCCATGTCCTGTTTTTCACTAAGTCTGAATCTGTTTATAAAACTTGCTATGTTTACATGGGTGCCATCTTATCTTCTGTGCATTTTTGGCTCATGTCCAGTAAGGGAGTTTTATTCTATGCCTTCAGTAGAAGCATGCCATGCCTTTCTTGACCATGATATGTTCCTTTAGCATGTTGTTAGCTAGCTCTAAACATTGCTTCCTGATGTTGTTTTTGACATGTTAGTATTTTCACTAAGTCTGTGAAACTGATATCTTTTGCACTTTTGCCATGCTTCTTTGAACCTGTTCTTGTGTGATCTAGCCATAGCTCAGTGTTCATGTTTTGTCAAGCATGTCCTGTACATCACTGTCATATGCTTGGTTGCTATGTTCGAGTGCATTAGCTTAGTTTCTAGTTGCATTCTAAGTGCTATCAGGCTGTTAATCACAGTTTTGCACCAATCTTGTGTTGCTTGTCATTTGCAAACCGTGCATCCGTTTCCGGTGATCCTTATATCGATTTCGACCGAAATCACCTCATCTTTCCAGTGGCATACTTGGTTTGCTAAGTTGGTGCCTTGATCTTTTCTTTTCCTTCCATAGCACGCATATGCATTGCATATCATATCTTGCATATCATGTCATGTATTGCATCATGTTGCTTGTGCATTGCACTATGATTGATTGTTGTTCCATTGCTTGTGTTCTTGCTTTGGGTAGAGCCGGGAGACGAGTACGTGAACGAGGAACCTTTTGAGTAGGCTAACGAGGATCAAGCTTTCGACAACTCTGAGAACATTGCAGGCAAGATGGCCATTCCCTCGAAATCACTTCTATCTTTGCTTGCTAGTTGTTCGCTCTATCGCTATGTCACGCTACCTACCACTTGTTTATCATGCCTCCCATATTGCCATGTCAAGCTTCTAACCCACCTTAATGGCAAACCGTTGTTTGGCTATGTTACTGCTTTTGGTCAGCCCCTCTTATAGCATTGCTAGTTGCAGGTGAAGTTGAAGTTTGTTCCATGTTGGAACATGGTTATGTTGGGATATCATATTATCTCTTATTTTAATTACTGCATCTATATAATTGGTAAAGGGTGGGAGGCTCGGCCTTTTGCCTGGTGTTTTGTTCCACTCTTGCCGCCTTAGTTTCCGTCATACCGGTGTTATGTTCCTTGATTTTGCATTCCTTATGTGGTTGGGTGTTATGGGAACCCCTTGACAGTTTGCTTTGAATAAAACTCCTCCAGCAAGACCCAACCTTGGTTTTACATTTGCCTCACCTAAGCCTTTTCCCTTGGGTTTTCGCGAGCCCGGGGGTCATCTTATTTTACACCCCCATTGGGCCAGTGCTCCTCTGAGTGTTGGTCCAAACTAGAGCACATTGCGGGACCGTCCCTTGGCAACTTGGGTTATGTTGGTACTTGTTCGCTTAACTTATCGGATGTGCCCTGAGAACGAGTTATGTGCAGCTCCTATCGGGATTTGTTGGCACAGTAGGGTGGTCTTGCGGGTCTTGTTTTACCATTGTCGAAATGTCTTGTAACCGGGATTCCGAGACTGATCGGATCTTTCCGGGAGAAGGAATATCCTTCATTGACCGTGAGAGCTTGTGATGGGCTAAGTTGGGACACCCCTGCAGGGTATAAACTTTCGAGAGCCATGCCCCTCGGTTATGTGGCAAATAGGAATTTGTTAATATCCGGTTGTAGAGAACTTGACACTTGACTTAATTAAAATACATCAAACGTGTGCGTAGCCGTGATGGTATCTTTTCGGCGGAGTCCGGGAAGTGAACACGTCCTTGTGTTATGTTTGAACGTAAGTAGATTTAAGGATCACTTCTTGATCACTTCTAGCTTCTCGACCGTGCGTTGCTTCTCTTCTTGCTCTTATTGGCGTATGTTAGCCACCATATATGCTTAGTGCTTACTGCAGCTCCACCTCACACCTTCTCCTACCCATAAGCTTAAATAGTCTTGATCTCGCGGGTGTGAGATTGCTGAGTCCTCGTGGCTCACAGATACTTCCAAACAGTTGCAGGTGCCGAGGATACCAGTGCAGGTGCTGCTACCAAACACAGGTGGGAGTTCGACAAGGATCTGGGTCGATACTACATTTCTTTTCCTGATGATCAGTAGTGGAGCCTAGTTGGGACGATCGGGGATCTATCATTTGGGGTTTATCTTCCTTTTTATTCGGATTTGGCCGTAGTTGGTCTTTGATTGTATTTGGATGATGTATGAATTATTTATGTATTGTGTGAAGTGGCGATTGTAAGTCAACTCTTTATCCCTTTCTTATTCAGTACATGGGATTGTGTGAAGATTACCCCTCTTGCGAAAAAACTACCATGCGGCTATGCCTCTAAGTCGTGCCCCGACACGTGGGAGATATAGCCGCATTGTGGTTGTTACAAGTTGGTATCAGAGCCATCCCCGACTTAGGAGCCCCCTGCTTGATCAAATCGCTGACGTTGTTGACTCTAGAACAAAATGTTTTGAGTCTTAGGATTATATATATCGGAGAGTAGGATTCTTTTTACTCCTCAGTCCCTTCGCCGCTCTGGTGAGGCCTCCTGATGTAGAAGTTTTGAATATCCCCTCCTCAAATTTCACGATTTTTTTAGGATCACACGGTTATCTTGGAATCGTTCTGATTGCCTTGTGACAAGAACATTGTTCTTGGTGCCTCCTGACATTTAGGGGTTGTGGTCGTGTCCCGGGGAGTTGAGCTCCGAGGTTTTGTCGTCACAATTTTATCGTTGCAATTCTAGAATACCTGAGTTCGCCGACATCGAAAATCTCTTTTATGCAGTTGTTGGTGAGATAACCTCGACGTCACCCAGTACTGGGGCGGGAGTTCGGGAGTATTGCCATAACTCGTATAACGGATGCTTTTCGAAGGTTGTGGTACATGATTTCTGAAGGTTTCTTGGTTATGTGTTGAAGGATGGACACAGCTGGATGTAGGAATTATTAGTTTGGGTGAGATATTATGCTTGCCATGTATCCCCAACACCTGATTGCATAACCAGAAAGTTTCGGCAGATTTATAGGTGGGAATTCAAGTAGCTCTAGTATTTCTTCCCGCAGATATTTGGTTTATGATTGGGTAATCTTTACCACTTATTTGTTCAAATTCATACCTTGTTGCTTTATTCTTCTACCTTTATCTAAGTGGCTTCTCACCTTAATGGACGGGTGGTGATTTACTTTGAAATTCATTCGTTCACCCTTATTCAAATGTTTAATGTGAGACTATATGTTGCAATTTCGATCCATTGATTCAGCTTGTCTATCCGTCTATCAAGATTCTAACGGATGTCACCCTCTTTAGGATGGCTCCTCCAACGCGCCTGAATCCGGAACGCAATGATGGGAATCAGTCAAACCCTCCGCCACCACCTCCAGGATTGTCTCTTTGCACAACATTCCACAATTGATATCGTCAGATCGTGGAATCATTTTCACTTCTATGTTCTGGGACTCCTTCCAGAAGGCCATCACTAGTAGAAAAGAGGGCTTTGGTTCAGGCCGGGTCAGCCCATTAGTCCCGGTTCAGTCCAGAACCGGGACCCATGGGGGCATTCGTCCCGGTTCGTGAGGCCAGGGGCCTGCCGGGCCTCGCGGGGGCATTGGTCCCGGTTCGTCTGGCCCCTTTGGTCCCGGTTGGTGGGACGAACCAGGACCAATGGGCCTTGCTCCTGGCCCACCACCATTAGTCCCGGTTGGTGGCTTGAACCGGGACCACAGGCTGCCCTTTAGTCCCGGTTCATGCCACGAACTGGGATCAATGAGGTGCCTATATATACCCCTCGCCCGCAAGCAGAGCACTCCAGTGCTATGTTTTTCTCTGGCCAGCGAGGGGAGGGCTTTGTGGTGCTCTAGCTCACCTCCTATGCACATGAGATGTTTGATGAAATGCACGAGCCACACTAGTTAAGCTTTCTCCCGTCGAAGCTCGACCTCAAAGCTCCATTTTCCTCGAGATTTGTCTAGATTTAGCGGCCCGTCACGTCCCATTCCCGCCTTCACCGCCGTTCGATCGCCCGCGCCGATCTCTGTAAGTGCATCTAGTGCTCCTTAGTGATTTTGGTGTATTGAACACTTATAGGTTAAGGGACTAATGCGTTTGCGAGTGTACACAGGTCTATAAGTCTATGAGGAGTTTGATATTTACAGAGAAAGTCGACCCCTAAAAATGAAGTTCTTCGACTAAAGACTTTGTATTTCTGAAGACTTTCTGAAGACTTTGAAAGTGAAGAAAATGGTGTGACCTTGAAGACTTAGTGTTCATTCGAGGAACATGAAGCGTGAAGACTTTTATTTTTGTAGTTTCATTTTCTCTTTCTTGAGTCATAGGAAACACCGTACTGTTAAAGGGGGTCGAGGAAATACTAAGGAAAATTTCCATGTCATGCTCAACTCAAAATCCTACACCTACCAATCCCTTCGAGTGAAGCCATTGGAAATCTCATACAGTTCAGTCAATTTCTTCAGTGACAGAGACGAAGTTCTTCTGGTCTCTGAGGAATTTGTTCTGACTTAGGAGTTAGGAATTCGCCAGTGCGGATTGCCTACATAGTGAGGAACATGATAGCCCTGAGGATTTTGCTACTCAAAATTCCGGCCGTTGCTATGTTATGCGCCAGCTGTCCCAAAATATATATCCACCTAATGGTCATATCATTGAAGGGCATTTATGTCTTATCATGTCAGGCTGCTCCCTAGGCTATAAATAGCCGCCCCCTACAACCACTAGTTGGTTGGCTGCTCCGAGTGAAACTGACACTTGTCATTTGAGAGCAACCCATCCTCTGAGGACTTTGAGCGAAAATCATCAAGTGAGGAAAAACCCAAAACCCAAATACCTACAAACCCCAAGTGATTGAGCATCACTGAAGAGATTGATCCTGTGTGTATCCGACGCTTGTTACCTTTGAAGACCGTGCTTCTTCCAGACGGTTAGGCGTCATGGTCTAGAGCATCCAAGAGGAATTGTGGATCGCCGAGTGACCAAGTTTGTGAAGGTTCGGAAGTCACCTGAAGACTTACCACGAGTGATTGGACGAGGTCTGTGTGACCTTAGTTCAAGGAGAATACGGTGAGGACTGGGTGTCCTAAGCTGCGTGTTCAGGACTGGGTGTCCGAGACTGTGTGTCCTCGAGTTTAAATACTCAGCCGCTCCAACTAGACGTACAACTGAGACAGCAGTTGGAACTGGTCTACCAAATTAGTGTCTTCACCAAGCTTACCGGTTCTATTCCCTCAACTCTTTCATTTCCTCATAACTGTGTTGTCTGTTTGTTCATATCTGTGTTTGAAGACTTTGACTAAAGACTTCCTCGATTTCCTTAGTTCAATTTCTTCAGTCTGTTTGTCTTCATCCTGTGTAATCCTGTGCTTACGCTACCTGTACTATGTGCCTGTCTTCATTTCATCATGATGACCATGCTTGTATTCTGTTATGTTTAATTTTGAGTACTTATTCCACTGCTAGTAGTTCTTCGCTAAGGAATTTCCTCACTGACAAATTCCCCAGTGAAGAATTTCATAAAAATCGCCTATTCACCCCCCTCTAGTCGATATAACGCACTTTCAATTGGTATCAGAGCAAGGTACTCCCTTGTTCTGTGTGATTTTGGTTTAACCGCCTAGAGTTTTAGTTATGTCGACCACGGGTATGATCAAGGTCTCTGCTGGGTGTCCTACCTTCGATGGGACGGACTACCCCTACTAGAAGAATAAGATGCTAATGCATCTTGAGGCAATTGATAACGGTCTCTGGTATGTTGTGGAAAATGGTGTTCCTTCAGTCACACCTTCTCTAAATGCTGCTGATGTGAAGAGATTCAAGCAACTCGACTCTCAAGCGAAGAATATCATATGTGGCCATCTGAGCAAAGGACAGTATGGCAGAGTGAGTGCTTTGGAGACAGCGAAGCTTATCTGGGACAGGTTGTCCAAAGTGAATGAAGGAGTCTCAACACAGCATGACTCTCGAGTTGATGTTCTTCGCAATCTCTTCAATCGCTACAAAAGACTCGACAATGAAAATGTTCAACAAACCTTCGATCGCCTCACTGACATCTCAAATGAGCTTCAAGCACTTGGTGCCACTGACATCACCGACCATGAGGTGGTGAAGAAATTGCTGAGATCGCTTGATTCCTCATTTGACACTCTGGCATTGATGATACAAGAACGTGCTGATTACAAGTCACTTGATCCCGCTGATATTCTCGGGAGGCTAAATACTCCTGAGTTCCAACTTGCTGAAAAAAGAGATCTATATGGTTCAAGCTATGGCAGATCACGTGCACTGAAGGCCAAGGCAGTATCTGAGTCCAAAGATGAAGACTCTGGTAGCAGCCTTGGTGATCCTGAAGAACTAAGCCATGATCTGGCTTTGCTGGTGAAGAAGTTCCAAAAGTTCTCAAGACGTGGTCTCCTTGGAAGACCCTCAAGGAGCAGTGATTCCTCATCAAGTGACTACAAGAGGAGGCTCTGCCACAAATGCAAGAAACCTGGACATTACATTCAAGATTGTCCTCAGTGGGAAAAGGAATCAAAGAACAAGAAATACAAGGATTACAGTTCTGATGATGTGAAGAAAAAGAAGAAATCCACAAAATCTTCATCATCAAAATCCTCAAAGCCTTCATATCACAAGAAGAGCAGCTCCAAGAAGGCCAGGGCATTCATTGGCAAGGAAATGGACTCTGAGGCCGAATCTGAAGAAAATGAGGAAGTGGAGTCATCTGAGGAGTCCGAATCCGGAGTGGTGAGCCTAGCTCTCGCTACTGCATTCGTCAGCAAGTCTATCTTCAACACTGAAGAAAATGACCTCACAAACAAGGCTGATGAAAGGGATGATGACTACGCTCCCGCCTATTGCTTCATGGCAAAGGGTGCCAAGGTACTCAAATATACCTCATCTGAATCAAGTGAGAATGAATCTGATGAAAACCTTAAGCCCAACTATTCTAAACTTGCTATGATTGCTGTAAAACAACAAAGAGCTTTAGAAAAGGTTGAAAACATGCTAGACAAAAGTGATGATATGTTGGGTGAAGAAATGGATCGCACTAAAGCCTTGACTGAAAATCATCATAACACTCTCTTATCCGATCATGAGAAGCTTTCTTATGAATTTCTTCAAAGAAAGCAAGATCTTGAGAAGCGAAGAGTGAGTTATGAAGATCTTCAGAAGGAGCGCGATTCATTACTTGCTCAACAAATCAGCGCTTCTCAGAAGAATTTGTTCCTCCATGCTTGAAGTGCATTGAACGTGAATCTGCTAATTCTTCACCTGAATGTTCAAATGCTGCTAATGTTTCAAATTCTTCACATGCCTCTGCCATCACTAATTCCTCATCTAAGGACATTGCTAGCATCACTGACGATGCTGGGCTGAAGGAATTGTACATGACAGGCATGTACAAAGCCTCAAAGGGCATCAGACTCTTTGTGACGTGCTTAAAAAGCAGATCCTCAACAGGAACCCTAGGAAAGAGGGTATTGCCTTTGAGAGGAAACTCAACACAGATGGTACATATTGGAAGCCTGAACAGTACCCCAAAACTACATGGGTTGCTGCAAAGGGACCTCCAGTTGATCCATCTAACCTATCTGGATATGCATGTGAATCTCCTCATTCTGATGATGAGTCATTTGACTCCAACTACAAACTGTTCAAAAATTAGAATGGTGAAGTATTTGCTAGATATGTTGGCACTAACTGCAGGAACAGTCCCCCTATGAAGAAAATCTGGGTTCCCAAAAGATGCCTTGAAAATCTTCATGTGAATGTCATCATGATGCCACCTGTGAAGAATAGGAACCCCAGATCAAATTCTTCATATGGACCAAATTCTTCATATGGATCCAAGTCCTCAAACGGACCAAACTCTTCACATGGATCAAATTCCACAAAAGGATCAAAGTCCTCATATGAACATCATCGTGCTAACCCGTCTGTTTCGCAGGGAAGATCTAAGGATTATGGATATGTGCATTATTCTTCAAATTATTATGTCCATAAGTCCTCGAAGAATTTCTCTGCTTACTCTTATGCTTATTCTAACCCCTCTTATGTGAAACTAAATGGACTGGCTTCTATGCCATCCTTCTCGTATGGAGCTCACAAAATGATGAACTCTTTTCCACCCCTTCAGATGTGGGTGGTGAAGAAAAAGAACTAATCTCTTCTACAGGGTTAGGTCTCCAGACGTATGTAATCGTCTGAAGAATTTGCTGGAGACCTGAGTATGCCTGATAGGACACAGACTAATCATGAAGAAATGAACTTTCATTTCTCACGTTGTCACACTACTTTATCTGTTCTGTTGCTTGATGAAATTGATCTGATGAATTGATGTCATATTCTTCACTGATGAAGTATATGAGTTTGTAAGCTGCCCTAATTCATCTGCAGGATGATCAACCCAAAGCCACTGAGTGGGTCCTCAATAGTGGATGCACAAATCACATGACTGGAGACAAGAATCTATTGATGGATGCTCTATTATCTCCCTCGCATCTTAAGCATATCATCTTTGCTGACAAAGGCAAAAGTCATGTATTGGGTCTAGGTAAGGTTGCGATCACAAAGGATCGACACATGGACAAAGTCCTGCTTGTTGACTCCTTAGGATACAACCTTATGTGTGTCTCAATGCTTTGTGATCTTGATATGGTTGTTGTCTTTGGCAAGTACCGTTGTGTTGTGGTTATGGAAGCTGACAATTCCAAAGTCTTCGAAGGCTTTAGGAGAGGAGACTTGTATATTGTTGATTTCTCTACAGGACCACAACCAGTTGTGTGTCTACTTGCAAAAGCTTCAGAAGGCTGGCTCTGGCATCGACGACTTGGTCATGCAGGCATGAGGAATTTGCACACGCTTGCGAAGAAGAAGCATGTCGTAAGCATCGAGAATGTCAAATTCCTCAAGGATCACAAGTGCGGAGCCTGCGAAGCTGGGAAGATGACAAAGTCCAAGCATCCAGTGAAGACTATCATGACCACCACTCGCCCATTTGAATTGCTTCACATGGATCTCTTCGGTCCTAATCATTATTCTGCTATTTCAAATGAAGCATCTCAATATGGCTTTGTTATTGTTGATGATTACTCTCATTATACATGGGTACACCTTGTTACTTACAGACATGAAGTGCAGGAAGTCTTCAAACGATTTTCCTCGAGGGCTTCAACCAACTTTGGTGTGAAGATCAAGCACATCAGAAGTGACAATGGCACCGAGTTCAAGAATTCTGGTCTCGATGACTATCTTGATGAACTTGGTATTACTCATGAGTTATCTGCTCCTTACACTCCTCAGCAGAACGGTGTCGTGGAGTGCACGAACATGACTCTTGCTGAGATGGCTCGCACTATGCTTGATGAATACAAAACGCCTCGTCATTTCTGGACTGAGGCAATAGATACTGCGTGCCACATCATCAACAGAGTATATCTTCAAAAATTCTTCAAGAAGACTGCCTATGAACTCCTCACTAATAAGAAACACAATGTAAGTTATTTCAAAGTCTTCTGTGCTAAATGTTGGATTAGAGATCCTCATCACAACTCAAAGTTTGCACCGAAAGCACATGAATGTTTTATGCTTGGTTACGGAAAGGACTCGCACACCTACAGAGTCTTCAACAACGTTCTTCACAAGGTTGTTGAAACTGTAGATGTGCGGTTCGATGAAACTAATGGCTCGCAATAGAGCACCTACCTACTATGATAGATGAACCAGCACCTGAG
The DNA here is from genome assembly GCF_003073215.2 of Triticum urartu. Classification (NCBI taxonomy): domain Eukaryota; kingdom Viridiplantae; phylum Streptophyta; class Magnoliopsida; order Poales; family Poaceae; genus Triticum; species Triticum urartu. Next base: position 637,772,952 of record NC_053026.1, read on the forward strand.
GAAACTATCAAGCTCAAGGCTACTAAGGATGTCATTCCTACTGAAGAATCTGCTGAAGAATTCATTCCAGAACATGAAGAACGTCGAGCTAATGCACCTGAAGAAAATGCTGAAGAAAATGGTGCTGAAGAAAATGCTGATCAAATTCTTCAATGACAACTAGCTCATCCTCGCCTTGCAAAAGAAGTGCAAGTTGAATAGATCATCAATGACATCAAAGCGCCAGGTCCTCTCACACGCTCAAAAGCTTAACATTTATCTAACTTTTATGGGTACTATGCGTTTGTCTCTATTACAGAGCCCACTAAGGTAGATGAAGCATTTCTGGAGCCTGAGTGGACTCAGGCCATGCAAGAAGAATTACATCAGTTCGAGCTCAAAAAAGTCTGGGAACTGGTCAAATGTCCAGATCCTCGCAAGCACAATATCATTGGCACAAAGTGGATCTACTGCAACAAGCAAGATGAAAACGACCTTGTGGTGAGGAATAAGGCACGACTTGTAGCTCAAGGCTACACATAGGTTGAAGGAATTGATTTCGATGAAACTTTTGCACCTGTTGCTAGACTTGAGGCTATTCTCATATTACTTGCTTATGCTAACCATCATGATATCACTTTGTATCAAATGGATGTGAAAAGTGCATTCCTCAATGGTAAGCTTGAGGAAGAAGTATATGTTGCTCAACCCCCAGGTTTTGAAGATCCAAAGAATCCTGACAAAGTCTTCAGACTCAACAAGGCCCTCTATGATCTCAAGCAGGCCCCACGGGCGTGGTATGATACCTTGAAGGAATTCCTCATGAAGAAAGGCTTCAAACCGGTTCACTCGACCCTACTCTTTTCACTAAATCTTATGATGGTGAATTGTTTGTGTGCCAAATATATGTTGGTGATATTATCTTTGGCTGTACCGACCAACGTTATAGTGATGAATGTCTATGATGGGAGAGTTGAAATTCTTCTTAGGTCTTCAAATTCGTCAACAATGCAATGGCATATCCATATCTCAGGAGAAATACCTCAAGGATGTACTGAGGAAATTCGGCATGCAAGATTGCAAAGGAGTCAAAATTCCTATGCCCACAAATGGCCATCTATGCACTGATGAAAATGGTATTGACTTCAATCATAAGGTATACCGCTCCATGATTGGTTCTTTATTGTACTAATGTGCATCTAGGCCAGATATAATGCTTAGTGTTTGCATGTGTCCCCGATTTCAAGCTACACTGAAGGAATCACACCATAAGGCTGTGAAGCATATTCTTCGATATCTAGCTCACGCACCAACACTTGGATTATGATACCCTAAGGGCTCGGCTTTTGATTTCATTGGATATTCTGACTCTGACTATGCTGGTGATCGTGTGGACCGCAAGTCAACATCTGGTACATGTCATTTCCTCGGACGATCTTTGGTTTGTTGGTCCTCGAAGAAACAGAACTGCGTATCACTATCTACTGCTGAAGCTAAGTACATTGCCGCTGGTTCTTGCTGTGCTCAATTTCTATGGATGAAGCAAACTCTCAAGGACTACGGCGTCAACATGAAGAATGTGCCTCTCTTCTATGACAATGAGAGTGCCATCAAGATTGCTCACAACCCAGTTCAGCACTCGAAGACAAAGCACATTCAGATTCGTCATCATTTTCTTCGTGATCATGTGTTGAATGGCGACATTTATATTGAGTATGTGAAGACTGAAGAACAACTAGCCGACATCTTCACAAAGCCCTTGGATGAGAAGAGATTTAGCAAGTTGCGGTGTGAGCTAAATATCCTAGAATCTTCGAATTATCTTTGAAAAGGAGACTCATCCTAACACCTATGCAAAATTGATGACTTAGATGTGCAACACATGAAAAAACGTTTTTCTTCAATCAATGAAGAATAACACTCTTAGTGTGAAGAAATTAACGAAGAATTTGTTTCTCAGAACCCTACGATAATTGTACGCAGTGTCTGAAATCATCATTCTTATACGGTGGGTCACGACACCACCAAAAGTTGAAATTCCTCAGTTGTTCATATTCCTCAACTTTGCATTGTCTTCACTGTTTCCGTCATTTTTCTTCATTAGCTATATGAGTTTATGTCCTCGACAGCATTCACTTATTGCTAATTCTTCAAGTTGGTTTTTCTGCTAAGTGAATGTGATCGGACCCTTCCCCTCTATGCTATACTCAACCCATTCTGTTCGGAAATTCTTCATGTGCGTTCTTTTTGAAACTCGTTCAAAATCTTCACTGTGTCCTTGTCAGCTCAAGAAATTGTGAACGAAACTTTAAAACCTATCTTATCTAAATTTTCGACTTTACCACTCAAACCGTTCCGCATCCCATGATATACTTATCCACGATCTAACACGATCTCCACTTCTCACTATGTGGGTGACACATGTCATGCGAATGAGAAGGGCCAGGGACACGTTCGTCCAATTTCTTCGGGCGAGCAGTTTTTTTACCGTGGCTATAAATACCCCTCCTTCCCTTCCTCACTTCTTTTACTCCGCTCGACCTCTCTCCAGCTCGAGCTTCTCAAACCCCAGCGCCGCCGCTACTTCATCGCCGCTGGTGAGGAAGAGCTTCAGTGCCTCGACCTCGTCGCCGACGTACTCGCGCCGACCACGGAAATCTTCACTCCGCCGCCGCCGTAGCCGTCTTCCTCCGCCGAGTTAGGGCGTGGAAGATCTACACAGACGAACTTCATCTCTACACCTCACTGTTCATCGTGTTCTTCGTCCAAGGTAATTAGAAGTTACTTTTACTACCTTCGTTGATTCGAATGATTATCTTCAAAATCTTCAAAGGTGTTTTTATTCATAGCTTCACACACTAAGCACCTCACAAGTCATCTGTTCTTGATTCGTTTATCTAAGCATCATTTTTCTTCAAGATTCCTCATTTGTGTGGATCTTCGATCTATACAACTCTGGAACCTAAGACAAAGAACGCTTAGTGAAATTCTTCAAGACTCATCTGGTCAAATTCCTCAAACTTGTTCTTTTTGAAAAACCTTCTGAGAACGCATATGACCTCTCCAAATTCCTCGCAACTATACTCTGTTCACAGGTACTCATGTCAGTTGCTGAATCACTAGGTTCTTATCAACTTAACTCATTTGCAGCGTTCCTCGAAGAAAAGTTGCATACTTCTTCAGAAAATTCGATTGTTGAAATTCCTCAACTGAAGAAAATGGCTGATGGTAAAAGGCCACAGAAAGGAGGAAAGAAGCCTGAGGTCATGACTGCCTTTGAAATCCCTGAGGACATATACAAAGATTACTGCACTCCTGATGAGGCCTAGTTTGGAAAAGAGGACAAAAATCAGCGCAAAGTGTGCATACAGAGGATAGAAAGGAGATGGACAAGAGAATGGAGGGAGTACAGGTGTGTAACTCCAAAGTACATGAAGAAATTCACACTCAATCCTCCATGCCCAAGAGCTCCATTGGCACCTGGCCAAATAGCTGATCCCACCAGCCTCAAGCGTGGTGAGGACTATCCTGATGAATGGGCCAAGAGCCAAGCCAAGTTGGCTAAGCAAGCCAGAGAAGCAGTGAGGAAATTTAATGAAGACTCTGCTGCTGCTACTGCCTCTGCTGAGGCCTGTGCTGTCAAGGCGAAGAAGGCTATGTCAAAGAAGCCTGCGCGCAAGCCAAGTGCTTCACCAACAATGCCCTCAAGGCCAAGCTCATCAGCAATGCCCTCATGGCCAGAATCCTCAAAGCCCTCATGGCCAATTCCTCATGCTGCTTCTGTTCCTCAAAAGTCCTCAGCTGTTCTGACAAAGACCTCAGCACCTGTGCATCTTGCCTCGTGCCAAAGGACTGCAAGCATGTCTATTGCCTCAGGTGTCTCAGCAAGTTCCTCAGCTGCTCCAAGTTCCTCAGCTGGCCCCTCACTGCTAAAGACAAAGTCAACTGCTGGATGCGGTCCTCGACGAAGTCCTCACAAGAAGCAGGTCGCTTTCCAAGTGTCGTCTGATGAAGACGAAGCTGATGATGATGAACTTGCAGAAATCACCAGAGATAGGCAAGTCAGGGCCGCTAGAGCCAAGGCAACAGAGGTGCCACTGCTTTTGGATCCCAAGTTGATCCTCGAATACATTGATGTTTGGCACAAGGACCCCAACACTCCCATGCATGACTTCAAGATGACTCCTGGCCAAAGTCACATGCTGACCCACTTCGTTCAAGAAGATAAGTGGAAATTTGAGAAGGCCAGGCAGATCAAGAAAGCACAGTACAAGAAAGAGTGCTATCTGAAGAAAAAAGTTGTCTCTATGACAACTGAAGAACTTGTCACTATTCAAGCTGAGATCAAGAAACTCAGTGATGACTTTGACGCATATCACGCTGATTGGCTTGGAGCCAAGGTTCGTTTTGTGAAACTTGCGGATAACTTCACTTCAAATGTTGCTGCCCCAACGCAACAGGAAGTTCCTCAGCCTGAAGCATCCGCTCAGCCGACTGAAGAACATGCCTGCACCACTGATGAAAATCAGGCTGCTAAAGAAAATATGAGTTGCAGGGCTGATGACTGCATTCCAGCCGCTGAAGAAATTGCCAGGGCATCCACTAGTGGTGCGCCTGAAGAAACTGAAGAAATCAGGGCAACTACATCAGTTGTGCCTGAAGAAAATCAACCAAATTCCTCAGCTGCTCCTGTGCCAACTTCAACTCCAATCGTTCCATCTGCATCAGATGTGAAGAAGACCAAGGCTGCAGAGCGTGCTGTAGTGAAGAAAAGAAAAGCATCAGCTGCTTCAGATTCCTCATCTTCGAAGAAGATGAAGCCCTTGACTAGTTCATTTGCTAATCCCGTTGATGCTGTTCCCATCTCAACCAGGCCATCAAAGGACCTTGTTCCTTTTGGTGAAGAATATGAGATCCCTAGCGGATCTAATGAAGAAAATCATTCTACTGCTTCGTCAGAGCAGATTGATGAAGAAATTGAAGTGGATGCGATCCCTTCAACACCTCTCATCTCCTCGCCTATGCCTTAGTTCACAGCTGAAGAGGCTGGCGTTGAAGAAATGTAAGATGAAGATGTGGACGTTGGCTGCTCCACACCCGTAATAAGTGATGAATTCTGGGAAAGTCGGCATCCAAACTCTCCAATGTTCACACCGCTGCAGCAAATACCTCAGTCCCCCGCACAAACTGTTCAAGTGGGCTATGAAGAAACTCACCCCACTTGATCTGTACATGAGGAAATTCCAGCCACTAGTGCTGAAGAAAATGATGCTGCTGAACATCTGAAGACGCAGACTGCCACTGAAGAGGAACCAGAAATTCCTCAGCCTGAAGAACCTGCGATTGAGATTCCTGAGGTTGTGATGCAACTCACTAACACTCCTCTGCCCAAGCCAAAGGATCCATTCTCACGCAAGCAAAATTTCAAGGCTGATGATTTCTTCGGCGAGCACGTATTCTTCGAAGATTACAACCCATATAACTCTGCTCGCATTAGGAAGGGGCGTTTCTAGACTACTAGTCAAGCCAATTTCTATTCCTTAGTGCTGTTCAACAAAGAGAAAATCTTCTATCATGAGCATATTCCTCACGTGGATATGGAATCTCTACCGTGCTTTGCACCAGTCCTTAGTGTTCTTCACGACGCTAGACTGTTAAACTTTTGCTCTAATATCTATGTTTGGAATGAAGAACTGATTCTTCAATTCTATGCAACGCTGCACATCACAGGAGATTCTGAAGATGTGAATTCATGGGTGCTGGACTGGATGTCTGAAAATACTCACTACACTGCACCAGCCTCTGAATTGCTTCGTGCCTTACCACTCAGTCCTCCCCTTGAAGAAGCTCATTGCATCTACAGTGAACCTGAGCTTACAAATCATTACATGCAGGTGCTGATGAAACCTTTGAAGCCAGGTCAAGCACCAAGAACCAAATTCCTCGTGAAGGAATTGCTTTACATGCCTAGAACTGTCTATCGTATTCTTACGAGGACAATCATTCCTATCAAAGGCCACGACTTATCTGATGAGGAAATTGTTGGCATCATGAAGAATCTAGTATTCAACATCGTTCATGGCATTCCTGTCAATTATCACGATTTCTTCATGAGGACTCTGGCAAATGTTGCACTGTCTCCGTTTGAGCTTAAGCCTTATGCCCCTTGGATTATGAGATTCCTCAGGACAAGGTCTTCACTCAACTACAAAGCTAGTTTTCAGAATCACCTCAGCTACTTGCCCCCAATTGAAGTCCTCAAGCAGAACTATTCCTCAGTTGATGGAAAGGGCAAGGCACCAGCTGTAATAGATGAAGGTATTCGTCCATTGGATGGTCAATTTCGCAAAGCTGCTTCTTATTCCACCAATGATGACTCTGCCACACATGACTCTGCCAATGCACCCAAGTCCACTCCTCAAGCCACTGCTCTGCGCGTGATGACTGATCGTGAACTTCTGCTTAGTCTTCACCAAAAGGTGGATCGAAATCACAAATGGGTTAAGCGTTAGTTTGGTTCATTTCTTCACAATATGACTGCTACACACAATGTAGTGAAGAAAAACCATTACTAGCTCCATCAAGTCTTCGGTCACACGTGGGCAATCCTATCACATATGTATGGTGAAGAAGATCTGAAGAAAATGGGTCTCAACAAAGATTTTGACTGGTCTGCACCTCCACCGAAGAAATTCAAGAAGGTCAAGGTTCCTTCACTGGTGGCCAGCTCATATTCTTCATCGTGCGACACTAATGAAAATGAAGACTTGGATGACACTGCGGCAGGCCTTACTACAACAAACAACCCCAACAACGCTGGCGCTCCTTCATCCACTTGATATTCTTCAGGGGCATTAGTCCTCATATTCGAACCTTTTGGTCATTTGATGACAAAGGGGGAGAATTTTGAGTTAGTCTTCAAGCGGGTCTTTCTATATCGGCATTTTTTTAAGTTACAACTCTCGTTCTTCTGAGACTTTTATTGGATCGAGTTGTAAACTTAAACCCGATGGTGCTCTGATACTCTTGATACGTTTTTCTGCATGCTTATTCCTCATTAATATTATTGCACGCATGATGAATTACATAAGTCACCATATTTCATCATGCATTTCAAATTCTTCACTGTTACATGTCAAATGCGTGTATGAATTACAAGATATAGGGGGAGTTCTTCAGGTGTGCATTGCTTCAAAATAAAATTCCTCACTATGCACATCTTCATGGGGAGTTCTTCTATATCTTGCAATCAAATTCCTCAATATCAGTATTTATACTTCATATGTTTATCCCCGTTGAAAACTTAACCTATATTGTCATCAATCACCAAAAAGGGGGAGATTGTAAGTGCATCTAGTGCCCCTTGATTTTGGTGTATTGAAGACTTATAGGTTAAGGGACTAATGCGTTTGTGAGTGTACACAGGTCTATAAGTCTATGAGGAGTTTGATATTTACAGAGAAAGTCGACCCCTAAAAATGAAGTTCTTTGAATGAAGACTTTGTATTTCTGAAGACTTTCTGAAGACTTTCTGAAGACATTGAAAGTGAAGAAAATGGTGTGACCTTGAAGACTTAGTATTCATTCGAGGAACATGAAGCGTGAAGACTTTTGTTTTCGTAGTTTCATTTTCTCTTTCTTGAGTCATAGGAAACACCGTACTGTTAAAGGGGGTCGAGGAAATACAAAGGAAACTTTCCATGTGATGCTCAACTCAAAATCCTACACCTACCAATCCCTTCGAGTGAAGCCATTGGAAATCTCATACAGTTCAGTCAATTTCTTCAGTGACAGAGACGAAGTTCTTCTGGTCTCTGTGGAATTTTTTCTGACTGAGGAGTTAGGAATTCGCCAGTGCGGATTGCCTACACAGTGAGGAACATGATAGCCCTGAGGATTTTGCTACTCAAAATTCTGACCGTTGCTGTGCTATGCGCCAGCTGTCCCAAAATATATCTATCCACTTAACGGTCATATCATTGAAGGGCATTTATGTCTTATCATGTTGGGCTGCTCCCTAGGCTGTAAATAGCCGCCCCCTACAACCACTAGTTGGTTGGCTGCTCCGAGAGAAACTGACACTTGTCATTTGAGAGCAACCCATCCTCTAAGGACTTTGAGCGAAAATCATCAAGTGTAGAAAAATCCAAAACCAAAATACCTACAAACCCCAAGTGATTGAGCATCACTGAAGAGATTGATCCTACGTGGATCCGACGGTTGTTACCTTTGAAGACTGTGCTTCTTCCAGATGGTTAGGCATCATGGTCTAGAGCATCCAAGAGGAATTGTGGATCGCCGAGTGACCAAGTTTGTGAAGGTTCGGAAGTCACCTGAAGACTTACCACGAGTGACTGGACGAGATCTGTGTGACCTTAGTTCAAGGAGAATACGATGAGGACTGGGTGTCCTGAGCTGCGTGCTCAGGACTGGGTGTCCGGGACTGTGTGTCCTCAAGTTTAAATACTCAGCCGATCCAACCAGAGGTACAACCGAGACAACAGTTGGAACTGGTCTACCAAATCAGTGTCTTCACCAAGCTTACTGGTTCTATTCCCTCAACTCTTTCATTTCCTCATAACTATGTTGTGTGTTTGTTCATATCTGTGTGTGAAGACTTTGACTGAAGACTTTCTCAATTTCCTCAGTTCAATTTCTTCAGTCTGTTTGTCTTCATCCTGTGTAATCCTGTGCTTACGCTACCTGTACTCTATGCCTGTCTTCATTTCATCATGATGACCATGCTTGTATTCTGTTATGTTTACTTTTGAGTACTTATTCCGCTGCTAGTAGTTCTTCGCACCGAGAAATTCCTCAGTGAAGAATTTCATAAAAATCGCCTATTCACCCCCCCTCTAGTCGATATAACGCACTTTCAATCTCATCGTCGGCACCACCGTGGTGAGCCTCTTGTTCTTATCTTCTTTCTAAAAGAAAAAAAATTCTTACTTTAGATAGATACTTGTCTAATTTTCTTACTATTTTATTGCTTGTTATTATATAGTGCGATGGTTTTGGTATCCGCCCCGTCGGCCCTCGTCCTGTCTATGATTCGGATGTGGCATATATTATCTTTTTATAACTATTTGGTTCAGTGAAGAATTTCATGAAAATCGCCTATTCACCCCCCCTCTAGTCGATATAATGATACCAATCTCGTCGTCGATGATCACAAGATCAAGATGAATGCAATGCCCTTGAAGATCAGAAAGATTAGAAAATATGCCATTCATACCGAGGCTTGGTATCATTATGCCTTTGGATCAATTGTTACCTTGGTTGCGATTATGGTCGCATTTGTTTTCGCATTGAAATGTTTTACATAGTTTCAATGCATGGTTTAATTAATTAGATGCTCTGGAGAGCTATATGTTGTTAGATGAGAACTATGTATGTACTTTGGTTTTAATGTGATGATGAACTTCTATTAATTTGGTCACTTAATTATCTACTCATGATGTTCTGTAATGGTTTTTGACACACTTAATTATATATAATGCACACACATGAACCGACAAATGCATGTACGGTGACAGACACACCTCCAAGTACATTAAGGGCGTGCATGATTTTCTCGAAGTGGCTGAGGCAAACAAGAAGAATGGTTTTATGTGTTGTCCATGCCCTAAATGTCGGAATACGAAGTCTTACTCTGACCGGAGAATCCTTCACACCCACCTTCTTTACAAGGGTTTTATGCCACACTATAATGTTTGGACGAGGCACGGAGAAATAGGGGTTATGATGGAAGACGACGAAGAAGAAGAGGACAATGACAACTATGTGCCCCCTGAATACGGTGATGCTGCAACAGGGGAAGCTGCTGAAGATCAAGAGGAACCAGACGATGTGCCCGATGATGATGATCTCTGCCAGGTCATTGTCGATGCAAGGACGCAATGCGAAATTCAAAAGGAGAAGCTGAAGTTCGATCGCATGTTAGAGGATCACAAAAAAGGGTTGTGCCCCAATTGCGAAGATGGCAACACAAAGCTCGGTACCGTACTGGAATTGCTGCAGTGGAAGGCAGAGAATGTTGTGCCTGACAAAGGATTTGAGAAGCTACTGAAAATATTGAAGAAGAAGCTTCCAAAGGATAACGAATTGCCCGATAGTACATACGCAGCAAAGAAGGTCGTATGCCCTCTAGGATTGGAGGTGCAGAAGATACATGCATGCCCTAATGACTGCATCCTCTACCGCGGTGCGTACAAGGATCTGAATGCATGCCTAGTATGCGGTGCATTGCGGTATAAGATCAGACGACATAACCCTGGTGATGTTGACGGCGAGCCCCCCCAGGAAGAGGGTTCCAGTGAAGGTGATGTGGTATCCTCCGATAATACCACGGTTGAAACGTCTGTTCAGAAACGAAGAGCATGCCAAGTTGATGCGATGGCACCATGAGGACCGTAAGAAAGACGGGAAGTTGAGAGCACCCACTGACCGGTTGCAGTGGAGAATAATTGAGAGAAAGTACTGGCTTGAGTTTGCAATTGACCCAAGGAACGTATGGTTTGGTTTAAGCACGGATTGCATTAATCCTTTCGGGGAGCAGAGCAGCAATCACAACACCTGGCCCATGACTCTATGTATGTATAACCTTCCTCCTTGGATGTGCCTGAAGTGGAAGTTCATTATGATGCCAGTTCTCATCTAAGGCCCTAAGCAACCCGGCAACGACATTGATGTGTACCTAAGGCCATTAGTTGAAGAACTTTTACAGTTGTGGAATGGAAACGGTGTACGTACATGGGTTGAGCACAAACAGGAGGAATTTAACCTGCACGCATTACTGTTTGTAACCATCAACGATCGGCCCGCTCTTAATAACCTTTCAGGACAGACAAACAAGGGATACCACGCATGCACGCACTGTTTAGATGAAACTGAAAGTATATACCTGGACAAATACAGGAAGAATGTGTATCTGGGCCATCGTCGATTTCTTCCGACCAACCATCAATGTCGAAAGAAAGGCAAGCATTTCAAAGGCGAGGCAGATCACCGAAAGAAGCCCGCCATGCGTACCGGTGATCACGTACTTGCTATGGTCAATGATTTACACATAATCTTTGGAAAGGGTCCTGGCGGACTAGCTATTCCGAATGACGCTGAGGGACAGACACCCATGTGGAAGAAGAAATCTATATTTTGGGACCTACCCTACTGGAAAGACCTAGAGGTTCGCTCTTCAATCGATGTGATGCACGTGACGAACAACCTTTGCGTGAACCTGCTAGGCTTCTTGGGCGTGTATGGGAATACAAAAGATACACCTGAGGCACAGGAGGACCTGCAACGTTTGCACGAAAAAGACGGCATGCCTCTGAAGTAGTATGAAGGTCCTGCCAGCTACGCTCTTACGAAAGAAGAGAAAGAATTCTTCTTTGAATGCCTGCTCAATATGAATGTCCCGACTGGCTTCTCGTCAAATATAAAGGGAATAATAAATATGCCAGAGAAAAAGTTCCAGAACCTAATGTCTCATGACTGCCACGTGATTATGACGCAACTGCTTCTGGTTGCATTGAGGGGGCTTCTACCGGAAAACGTTTGATTAGCCATTGTGAAGCTATGTGCATTCCTCAATGCAATCTCTCAGAAGGTGATCGATCCAGAAATCATACCAAGGCTAAGGAGTGATGTGGCGCAATGTCTTGTTAGTTTCGAGCTGGTGTTCCCACCATCCTTCTTCAATATCATGACGCACGTCCTAGTTCATCTAGTCGACGAGATTGTCATTCCGGGGCCCGTATTTCTACACAATATGTTCCCCTTTGAGAGGTTCATGGGAGTCCTAAAGAAATATGTCCGTAACCGCGCTAGACCAGAAGGAAGCATCTCCATGGGCCATCAAACAGAGGATGTCATTGGGTTTTATGTTGACTTCATTCCTGGCCTTAAGAAGATAGGTCTCCCTAAATCGAAGTATGAGGGGAGACCAACTGGAAAAGGCACGCTTGGAGGGGACTCAATAATATGCAGGGACGGATGTTCTTGGTCTCAAGCACACTACATAGTTCTACAGAACTCTACCTTGGTGACCCCGTATGTCGATGAACACAAGAACAGTCTGCGCTCCAAACACCCGGAGCAGTGCGACGACTGGATTACATGTGAACACATCACGACTTTCAGTAGTTGGTTGGAAACACGTCTCAGAGGTGACAACACTATTTGTGATGAGTTGTACTTGTTGTCCAGGGGACCATCTTTGACTGTATTTACTTACAACGGATACGAGATAAATGTGAATACATTTTACACGATCGCCCAAGATGAAAAGAGCACCAACCAAAACAGCGGTGTCTGCTTTGATGCAGCAACCGAGAGGGGAAAGGACACATATTATGGTTACATAGTGGACATATGGGAACTTGACTACGGACCTGATTTTAAGGTCCCTTTGTTTAACTGCAAATGGGTCAATCTGTCAGGAGGCGGGGTACATGTAGACCCATAGTACAGAATGACAACAGTGGATCTGAAAAATCTTGGGTACACTCATGAACCGTTCGTCCTAGCCAATGATGTGGCACAGGTTATCGATGTGAAGGACATGTGTACCAAACCGAGAAAAAGAAAAGATAAGGAAGCGAATACATCATACGATGAGCCAAAGCGCCACATAGTTCTTTCAGGAAAAAGGGACATCGTGGGAGTGGAGGGCAAGACAGACATCTCTGAAGATTATGAAAAGGTCCATGAAATTCCTCCCTTCAAAGTCAAGGCTGACCCAAGCATCCTGATAAACGATGAAGATTATCCATGGTTACGGCGCAATAAGAAAATGACACAAGCAAAGAAAAAGTGAAGACTTTCTCCCGCAACTATTATGATGATACCATGCCAACTTTGTAACAGACGAGTATGATACCATTGTCCGTTTTGTACATGCACATGCTATGTGGGTGAAATTATGATACCATGCCAACTTTCAACTTTTTCAGAGTTCATTTGAAATGCTTTAATGTCTTATGGTTCGGCCCTCGTAATACCATTAATCCCGGTTCGTTCCTTGTCAACTATGTTCTCACCAAGAATACTCAAGAGGGCAGCCACGTGGGCCATTGGTCCCGGTTCGTCTAGACCTTTTGGTCCCGGTTCCACGCATGAACCGGGACCAATGCGCCTCGCCCCTGGCACATGACCATTAGTCCCGGTTTGTGCCACAAACCGGGACTAAAGGGTTGGTCCTCATTGCGGTCAGAGTTTAGTCCCACCTCGCCAACCGAAGGGTGCTCACACCAGTTTATAAGCCCATCCCTCTCTGCCTTGTTGAGCTCCTCTCAAAGTGAAAATAGATGCCCTTTTACAGGAAATTTGACCTAAATTCAGAGTGAATTTCTCTGAAATTCATAGAAATTTATTATGAATTTAGATTGAATTCTCTCTATAGGCGCATCTATGCTCATTTTTTAGTAAAGTTAATGGCACTAACAGAAAGTTTATAATTTTTCTAAAACTAATGGCACTAACAGAAAGTTTATAATGTTGCTGACCAAGCAAGGATTAAATGAGCAAAACAAAAGAAATTAAATTGCACAAACAAACTGGAAAACATTTTTTGTAAAGTTTCACAAACTTGTGCTTCACAAATTTTCAGATTTCAAATTTTGCTATTCAATGTGAATATGCCTAACAGAAATTCATAATTTTTCTACTATGGCACTAACAGGAGAGTTTTTTTTTTGTGACCTAAGCTAAAAGAACTAAAATAAAGAACAACAAGAAATAATACTCGACAACAAAAAATGAAAAAACTTTTTTATAGTAAGTTATCCCTTGTGATTCCCACAATTTCAAGAATTCAATTTTAACTATTCAATTTGAAACTATGGCTAGGCGTTTATAACTTTTTCTACTAATGGTACTAAGAATTTTACTTTTTTCTGATCAAGCAAAAGATTAAAATAAGAAAAACAAAAGGAATCCAATCAAAACAACATACTGGAAACAAAAGCCTGGGACACGATGATCGCTTCGGAACAACCTGGTAGGTTTCAGTGGCCGTAAACCTGTGGCCCACGGACAGATAGTGTGAGTTTAGCGTGGTGCTTTTGAGAGGAGCTCGAGGGCGCCGTAGTGGGGCTTATACCTCCGAGCTTAATAGCGGTGGGACTTTTTGGCAGCGGGCGCGCAGGCCTTTGGTCCCGGTTGGTGGCACCAACGGACTAGGTGCATTGGTCCCGGTTCGTGGCCACCAACCGGGTACAAATGCCCACCTTTAGTCCCGGTTGGTGCCAACCGGGACCAAAGGTCTCTGTTCCCGCCCTTTGGGCTGCTGAAAATGACTTTGGTCCCGGTTGGTGGCACCAACCGGGACTAAAGGGGGGCATTGGTCCCGGTTGGTGCCACGAACCGGGACCAATACTCTGTGTATATAAGCAGGACTTAGGAAATTTTTCAGTTTCTCATCGACCATTTGCCCCCGACGCCGCCTCACGCGTGCCCGCTGCTCGCCGTCGCCGTCGCCCGCCCGCGCCTCGCCCCGTGCTCGCCACGTCGCCGCCGTCCTCGTCGCCGTCGCCCTCGGCCTTGCCCGAGGGTCGCGCCGTCTCGTGCCGTCGCCCCCGGCCCTGCCGCGCGCCGGCCGGCCCGCTGCCGCCCGCCGCTCGCCGCCCCCGCGTCGCCATCGTCATCGTCGCCGCCCCCGCTGTGAGTGCCGCGCCGCCGGCTCTGTTTTTTTCATTTTTATTAGTTTAATTTTTTTGTTCATATATATAATGTATATGTGTATGTATGTGGCTATGTGTATGTATGTTCAAAATGTATAAAAAATTGTTCAGAGCATGTTTTTGTTCATATATGTATTTTTTTGTTCATATGTGTATTAATGTTTTTTCCATATATGTAATTTTTCTGGTTGTAAGAGTTAGATTTAGAATATGCTAAATATATATGTCAAAAATGTTTTTTTGTTCATAGAAAGTTTTTATATATGACTATGGATATATATTCGATATATATGAGAAATGATGATCCATGGAAAAGTTTTATATATGCAAAAGTTACATTTTTAGAAAAGTTTTATATATCTAGCTAGGAAGGGAAGAAGAAGAAAAAGAAGGATAGGAAAGAAGAAAATAAGAAGAGGAAGAAAGAAGAAGACGAGAGGAAGAAGAGGAGAAATAAATAAGAAGAGGAAAAAAGAGGAAAAAGAAGAGGAGAAGAAGAAAAAAATATTCTATTATTTTCTTCTTCTCCTCTATTCCTTTGTTCTTCTCCTCTTTTTCTTCTTCTTTTTTTTCTTATCTTTTATCGGGTATGTCGTTGTCGATATACCCCGTGTCCCAATAACTTCAACACGAGGGGGGGGGGGGTTCGACCTACCCCCTCCCCGATAACATTATTTTCCCATGTATGTATGTCGTCGTTGTCGATATAACCCCCTCCCGGATAACTTCGACAGTGATAACTTATACCACAGGAGCACCCCCCGGCCCTCTCGCTAGACCAAAACTCTCGAGGACACACCCAAACCCTAGAAAAAAACGATGTCGGTCTCCTACCCCGTCCCACCGCGCCCCTACCCTTGAAGCATTGCCGAGGCCACCCCAAACCCGGAATCAGCTAGGTCTACGTTTGCCACTAATATATCCACATGCTGTCATGTTTGTGAAATAATTGCCATGTTGTAATATTTATAGAAACAATGGAGCACGGACGAGACGAGGAAGCAGAAGAGGTGTTGGGGGACATAATCTTAGCCGAAGGTGATGTCTTGTCGTATCTTAATGACAATGATGGTCTGGAAGAACAGGGTGAAGAAGCAGGCTACGGTGATCGAATAATGGAGGAGGAAAGACATGATTATGATGGCTCCGGTGACCCAATGCTGGTGCAAGAAGGAGCCCGTGGTGACGGCTCCGGTGACCGAACAGAGTCCGACCAGGTAAATATATTAGTTAAGCCTGTGCTGACTAGCTAATTGATTCATTCATTGTTTTGGTATGTACACATATTAATTAACTCTCGTCTTTCTTCTTTTTTTCTAGCCCTCCGGATCGAGCACAACTTCGGTAAGGAGACGAGGCCCGAAGAAAAAGTTGTGCTCGGATGAAAGGTTTGAGATCACAGCAATCGCGCGCAACAGCCAACCGATTGAACCCATCCGGATAAAGGAAGCATTTGCTGCTCAGTGCGGGGTTCTTGTTAGGGACAAGATCCCGATCAGCATCCACCAATGGTATAAGCCTAAGAACGAAGACCCTGAGGTGTCTTATGTCAATGATATGCAGAAAGATGATCTTTGGACTGAGCTGAAGGCAAATTTCACCCTACCGCCAGAGGAGGATCCGGAGAAGCCAGTTAAAGAGCAATTAATCAACTCTCATGCTCTCAAGAAGATGGCAGACCTATTCAGGAGGTGGAAGAATGAGCTGAAAACGTTTGTCGACAAAGAAGAGACACCAGAATTCATCGGCAAATATGAGAAGATCAGAGATCACTGGCCCACATTTGTGGCCCACAAGACATCGGAAAAGAGTAAGAAGATGTCGGCGACAAACAAGAAAAATGCTGCGAAGAAGAAGCTTCACCATCACACGTGGTCAGGTGGCTACCTCAAAGCCTGGCCTAAGTGGGCCAAGGCTGAGAATGATCTGCTTGATAAAGGGATCGAACCAGATAAAATGAACTGGCCAGACTGTTGCCGGACTTGGTTCTTCGGGGCTGGCGGAACCTTGGACCCTGTATCAGGGAAGTGCATTTGGACGGACAAGCAAATGAGAATACTAGTCAAGAGGCTTAAGCACTATATCAATGCAGCGCAGCAAGGGACGTTCGTTCCAGACAGAGAGAACGACAAGCTCACAATGGACCTCGGGAATCCTGAGCACCCGAGACGGACACGAGGCACGCCAGGCTCCGTTCCGTGGAAGGCTAGTTTTCCGGACACAGGCGGTTACAAATGCCAGGAGAGGAGGAAAAAAGTGGAGCAGGCCCAAATTCAAATGCTGCATGAAAGGGTTCAAGCACTAGAGGAACGAGAAGTATCTCGCAGCAAGCGACCTGCCGAAACTACCCTGCCATCTCAGCGGAGAAGCAGTGTGGCTTCCACCGAGCTGCTTCAGCCGGAGCATGTCTTGACGGCTCCTGCTAGCTACCCCGTGGATGCTATCATGGAGTCTCAACATTGCCACCTTATGACGCAATGGCAGAATTTCAAAGTCATGGCGGCTGTCGGCTCTGTTTGACCTCCTGAACCCGGCGCAACTTTTCACTGTCGTCCGATTCCAGAAGGATATGCCAGGGTGACGGTGGACGAAATAACGGAGGGATTTGAGGACCTCCAGCTTGACCACCCTACCGGTGAAGGGGAGACTCGGCTGGGTTCTGCTCTGAAGACTCCATGCCTATGGCAGAAGAAGCTCATCAACCTTCCGAACTGGACTCCTCTGCCTCCTCCTCCTCCGGTGAGTATGGGCACTCCGCCTCCTCCTCTGCCTCCTCCTCCGGCAAGTGATCAGGGCACTCAGCCTCCTTCTCCGGCGTGTGGCGGCACTCCGCCTCCTTCCCCGCCTGCGCCGGCGCGCCCGAGCAGCCAGCCTCCTTCTTCTCCGCCTCGTCAGCAAGGGCGGAAGAGACCTGCTGCCGCTCCGGCTGCTCCGGCGTGTCGTAGTCCTCCTCCGCCTCGTAAGCAAGGAAAGAAGACAGTCGCCGCCGCTCCGTCTGCTCTACCGGCGTCTAGCAGTACAACCAGAGGCGGGAGGCAATACAGATTCGGTCCTTCTCTGAACACTCCAGAGAAGTTACCATACGAGAGGACCCCGGAGGAGAACGCGAAGATCGCGCGAGCCGAAGTGACAAAATTCTTTCAAGAGGTGAAAGCAAAGAAACATCCACCTCCGGAGGAAAACGTAGATCCGGTGAAAGCGAAGCGCACTCTGGCTGCCCTGAAAAAACCACCAAAGTCTGCGCCGAAAGGCAACTATGAGCGCATTATTGCAAACATGTTTGTTGAAGCGGAGCGGTCGGGAAGTACTGTCAGTGATCAAAGGATAAAAGAATGATGAGCTGGGAAAAAAATTGCCCAGCTCGGCAAACAAGCGAACCAATCTTGCCCCCCTCTCAAGGTGTCTAGCGACATCATCGCTAATGATCCAAGGATGGTTCCCGGTTATAGCAATCTTTGAGATTACCTGCCTGACGATGTACATTATGATTTCTTGGAGGTGAAGGAACACAAATACGAGTATGGGAAGCCTCTCGTCAAAGATGAAAGATCTCTAACTACGATGATGCGAAGATTCCATGATTGGTACATGAAAACCTGCAAAGAGTGTGGGGGAGGAATACTTTGACACTGAGAGTTAGAGAGGAGCATGACCTCGTTGGAATTGAACTATTGAATGTTCCATTTGAGGAGTTCTTCCAGTTTTTCAATCAAAGGCAATCGATAAAGCAACGGTCACTTGCTACTGTCTGTAAGTAGTACTACTTCTGTCATTAAGTCTCTCTATATAGGTCACCTCTTTCATTGCATGTATTTATAATTATCCTCACTATATTATGCAGATTGAAGATCGCCGAATTGAAGAAAAGACAAATCGGTGATATTGGGTTCATTAACACAAATCTCATAGATGCAACTGAGGTTAAATATCGTGCCGAAGATACCAAGGCCAACTTGCTACGATCGTTGGTAATAAATGAAAACAAAGATATAATACTCTTTCCTTACAACTTCAAGTGAGTGTTACTATCTTGTGCATATTCGGTTTCCCTTATTAGTCCAGGTTATAGTAATGTAATTGATGATTTATGCATGCGTGCGCAGCTTCCACTATATTCTCCTAGAGATTAATCTTGAGCAGGGGCTAGTAACCATCTTAGACTCGAGACGAAAAGATCCCCAGGACTATGCGGACATGACTCAAATGCTCGAGAGGTAAGTTAAATCGATCATTATCCACCATATCAGCAACTTTGTTCATTTCCTGATATCAAGTAATTGTTTTCTTTGTCTGGCAGGGTTTGGAGAAAATTCACCAAAAAAGATCCAGGACTGCCGAAGAAGCTGCAATTTAGACACCCGAAAGTAAGTACTATAGTAACATGTTCCGCGCATGTCCTAGTGATTCAAGCGCTAGTTTCATCAATACCATTTGGCATGCTTGCTTATCAGTTTGATTGACCTCTATTTCTTTTATAGTGGTTGTGCCAGGAACAAGGGAATGATTTCTGTGGATACTACGTTTGCGAGTCCATCCGCCACATGACCTGTGAATGGGGGTACTCTGACGAACAATATGAAGTGTGTAAGCAATAATATTCACAATTTTATTTTATTACCATCATTTGTGTTGATTTTCATTTATTCATATATATATGTATTGAACCCCTTGTTCAAATTTGATCTTTCGGATGCGGGATGAACTCCTACCACCAGATCGTATGAGAGCAATTCAAGAGGAATTGGCGGCATTCTTCCTTGACCACGTGATCGCCGAAGACGGAGAATACTATGTGGACCCCGTGTTCATATATAATTAGGAGATTATATTGTAAGAGATAATTATTGTATATATGTAGCCGGTAGTGTCGGATAGATATACGAGAACTTGTTGTTCGACCAATCTCTCGGAGAAGGAGAGGTGGTCGATATCACTTCTCTCTATATGCATATGTTCATGATGATCTTCTGTTTCCTTCATTTGCTTACTAGCTAGCGTGTCTAGTCCTCTCTATACGTATATATAGCATCAAGCAAGCACGGACATAACAGAGGACACTTCTCTCTATTAATTAGCTAGCTAACACAATATTTGAAGCACCTAAATTAAACCCCCAAAACCCCCAACCCCCCCCCCCCTTTAAAAAAACAAAACCCCAGCCCCTGAAATGCTGACGCGTGGATGCCTATTGGTCCCGGTTGGTGCCACCAACCGGGACCAAAGGCCCTCCTCCCTAGGCTCAGCGCACCGGCCACGTGGAGGCCCATCTGTCCTAGTTCGTGTAAGAACCGGGACTAAAGGGCTAGGGCATTAGTAACGACCCTTTAGTCCTAGTTCAAAAACCGGCACAAAAGGCCCTTACCAACCAGGACAGATGACCCTTTTTCTACTAGTGCATGGGACCAATATTCGCTTCAGCACAGCTTTCCATCCTCAAACAAGCGGCCAAGTCGAGCAAGTCAATCAAATCCTTGAAGATATGCTCAGGGCTTGTGTCATCTCCTTTGGTATGAAGTGGGAAGATTGTCTTCCATACACTACTTGGGAAAAGGCTAGCAGCAACGCGGGTTTTAGGTGTATCAGTAGCGCGCGGACCGGCGCTACTAATAAGGCGCTACAGCTAACACATAGCAGTAGCGCGGGCTCACCAGCGCTACTGCTACACAAGTGTAGCAGCACCGCCGTTAGTGGAAGCTCGCTACTGCTAATAGCTATAGCGCGCTTCTTCCGTGCGCGCTACTGCTACTACCGCGCTGCTGCTAACTTTTCTCCACTCGCTACTGCTAATTTTAGTAGTTTTTTTGTTTTTTTCGGCATATTTGTTTTGTATTTGAACATGCTTTATAGAAGAATCTTTAGCACATAAAAATTTCATCATGATACACATACAAATGCCTGCGAGACCATAGATGTAATCATAGCATATACATACAAATAGTCTCATCATAATCATAATCCAACACAAAGTGGTCTCTCGTCATCATCTCGAAAATAACGATACAAGTCTTGATTACTTGCAAATACATCGTCATCCATCTAAACAATCATATACGCGAGAAGAGCTATCACTTTGAGTACATGAGTTCGTATCCCTCTCTCGCATTAGCGTGAACCTAAACTAACTACTGCCTGTCGCTCGGAAACCGGAAACCGGTACACCTGGGCCTGACACTCCGACCACTTGTCATATATATACTCCTGGCGTAGCACTTCTTCGCCATCTATGATCTATGCACCTGCATCATCACATGAGTCAATGATATGCAACATATATAGTTGAGCAACAGAAAGAGACAGACTTGGCAAAAATAGAAACAACATATCATAAGCGTAAATAACAAAGTTCATCGTACCCCCAAAATGCCCTAACTAGAGTGATTTTCGCTAGTCAAGGAGGAGGACAGTTTAATTACATCACAAATAAAGTTTCGCCATGCATAACTCAAAGTTTTGTCATACAGAAAGTATGGACTAAACGGACACATTGACATATATCGACAATCATTCCAACATGTCGTTCCATCCATCCAAGTCAGGGAGATAGTCCTTGAGCTTAGTGAAAGGCTTCATGTCGAGACGCTGAGAGGCTATCCATGTTCGGACGTCTTCCCGCGACATTTGTCCTTCTCCATAGAACATCCCTGTTTTTCCGACGACCTCCTTCAGGATGATTTGGGCAAGTTCACGTTGGATGTTATAGAACCCAGCTCGAAGTCGATGATCCTCGATATCTCCTATGTCCTTTGCCCATTGCAGAATATGGGCATCGCCGGATCTAGGTGACATGGGAAGGTTCTGGTGATCCCGTCTGTACTCTAGCATGTGGTGTAGGACATAGAATCCATCATTAAGAGAATCGTTCGGTTGCTGGATGCAGCAAAAGTCGGTCTTATGGCCGAAGGCTGCCCTGCCGCCCCTTGTCTTCTTGTCCCTGACCTCTCCACCCCTTGCTTGGTAGTAGAACATAGCACTGTCGAGAACATCCTTGATGTGGGTGTAATCCTTTTTGTGAATGTTCTTCGACGAGTCCAAGTAAAGAGCGTGGGAGAATGGGGGTAGAGGCTGATGAGGACGGCGCGCCCGCCGCTGCGCAAAATAAGTACACCTCAAATTAATTAGCCTCCACCGTGCAAATGAATGATTGAAATCGAAGGAAGGATAGCAGCGCGGATGACTTACACGCGATGATAAGGCACGAGAATCGCCTCCTTGTCCTTATTGGCGAGCATGAAAGTGACGATGTAATCCCTCGCGTATTCACGGTGCTTTGCGCAGACTCCCAAGAAGCCCTCATGCATGTAGTACGGGTCAGTGACACAGATATTAGATATTTGCTCAACCCTGATGATGTAGTTCATGTGCAAGGCATAAAGGCGGACAAACGTAAAATCCAGCTTCTTCATGTGAAACATGTCGAATATGTAATCGAATCGGAGGAAGAACTTATCCGCGGGGAAGCTGTCGACGTACGACATTTGCCGCGGAACATTAACCACGTAAGTGGGTATCCTGGATCTTTCGAGGCGACGAGGCCTTTCTCTACCCGCAGCACATCGTCATGAAGTCTCCTTAGATCGCCGAATCTGGCCCGTAGCGCTGTTTCAGGTAGGATTGGTTGACCGGGGATATGCCATTTATCTGCATCACCGACTCATGACGCTCAAACCATGAGGAGGCGCCAGTATAGACATACTGTTCAGCGCCATCGTCGTCCTCATCCTCATCCATGGCGGCGTCATCAGCCACTAATGGAGCCTCCTCCTTACCCCGTCCGCTATCACCCAACCCGACACCCGACGCTAATTGGGTAGGTGGGGTGTTGATGTTCATACTTTGCTGAGGCAGCATGCTCGTTGGTGTGCTCCCGGCCGCCTCCAGATGAAGCAGACTCTTTGGCCACAACAGCACCCACCCATTGCAACAATCACCAAGCCGCCGTGGTGTCTCATCGTCATCCCCCGCTAGTATTGGAGGAGGCAAATTCTCGTGGCCCGGTTTGACACTGGCCACGGAAACCTTGAAAACGTTCGGGGGGATCGGCCGGCTATGGAACAATGGTTCCTTCAGCTTCATTATCGTCGCCTTCCCCACGTCCACCTTCTGGTCGCCAATGGTGTACAATATGGTGTACGGGGTTTCGTCGGCCTGCAAAGAAAAGTCTGCGACGTCAGACATCCAAAAGGCAACGAAAACTGGAGATTATACATTTATATTGAAGGGGGCCGATGTGACAGATACAGTGAGGGCGTCGAGCTCAGCCAAAGATGAAGCACCACCGAGCACGTTCGATGCGGGAGCCGGTGCGGGAGCAGGTGTGGGAGCAGGTGCTGGTGCAACGCTAGTCGAGCTACTCCCCAAAAACTCGGCAAGGGGAAAGTCCTCTGCATTCTTTTCTGGATTTTGCCTTGTCCAAGTGATAACGCCCGTCACCAAGGAAGTAGACAAATCTGCAACCACCTGTTTTGCGGCAGCTACCGCTATTGCGACTGTTTGAGATGATTTCTTCTCAACCGCAATCTCAACCTTCTTGTCGATGTTTTCTTCAGTTAACCTCCGTCTCACGGTAGTACTTCTTCCATGTGGCGCCATCTTGGAAAACATGCACGCGTCCATACGACGGTCGAGTATCCACCGGTTGTCGTTTCAATATGTTCAATGCCCGGTTGAATGGAGTGTCCTACTTGGGCCTCGCCAATGCCTCAGACGGCGAGTCGCTTTGGGCCGCAATCCGGTGCTGCTCTCTCTGCAAAAGGCACAAGGATCGTTTACAAATATGACTAATGTGTGCAGTCGAATTGATCAGAAACTAAAATTACCAGCAGTCTCATGAACTCCGTAATGACCAGTGTTGTCTCGTAAACCTTGTTCACTGGGTCCCAATGGTGCTGGGCCCTAAGGACGTCACGCTCCTGTGGGACGGTGATATCCGCCAAGGGGTCTGGGATGCCAAGACTCGCGGCTTCCGCGTCCTCCTTGGCCCATTTGGACCTCTTTCCGCCGTAACCACAGCTTCCGAGGTGGTGGCTCCCAATGTTCCTCTCTTGAAGCCCCTTCATGTACTGAGACTTTTTTTTGGTAGCTTCGGCCTCGCAAGCCTCCTTGAATATTTGAAACGGCTCTTCCGTGATTGTCGGATTATCCTTTACAATCTCGGAGTAGGGTTCCTTCTTGTCGATGATCTTTTCTTTCACTTGATTTTTCCAGGAGGCCAACGCGTTGCTAAACTTGGTCATGGCGTGTTTGTTTATCTTCTTCATTGCCGGGTCCTCATCTGGATCTTCATAATCCTTCTCATTCCGGCCCGGGAACAAGAATATCTGGTGAATCTTCTTTAGGAGGGAGCTCCTCATATTTTCTATCTTCGTTAGTTTCTCATCGTTGATGGTGGCGGTTGTCCGTACGATGCAGCCTATTTGATTGCCGTAGCATCGACGCGCTTCCTCGGGTGCCTTTGGCTCAAAATTGCCGTCGTCCACCTCCGTGACCACCAGTCTAGTAGTCTTGAGTTTGTTAGGAAGCCTTTGCCTCTTTGCTTTCTATTCTACACCGGCTCCGCTCCCCGAGGCAGCGCCGGTCTCAGTCTCAGCGCCGGTCTCGATGCCGGTCTGAGTCTCAGCGCCGGTCTCAGTCTCAGCACCGGTCTCAGTCTCAGCACCGGTCTGTGTGTAGGTCTCAGTCCCCGATGCCACCGGTTCATCGTCAGCAAGGCTAAAAAATTCGTCTGCCGCCCAGTAGACGTCGTCGCAATCACCAGAACCCTGTCCTTCATCGTTGCTAGCCATGTTTCCTACGATTAAATCTAGTAAATTAATTCTAGACCTAATAAAACGAATAATGACATACAAAAGGCCTATGTTTTGTAGGAACGTTAACTCCTTCCTGGTGCGGCAAATCCCGGGCACTCGATATGTCCTAGTTTGTAGCACAAGTCATGCCGAAATTCACGGAAAATTTCGGCATGACCTTTGCTAAAAAGTGGACAAATCGAGAACCTGAAATTTGCCAGAACGGAAATGAATCAACATTCCGGCAAAACATATATAGGCCACTCAGCTTCATTCAAACAACAAAGCCACTTGGGCACAAACAACATGACCACTTCAATGAAAAGATATAATCAACAATAAAATTCTAGGAAGGGGTCATCTTTAAAATAAAACTTGCCTAAATAACCTAGATAATTCACCTAATTAAACTAGTTAACCTGACTAGTTCTCTGTCAAAGCCCTAACTAAATTTTTGCACTAACCTAGGTAATTAACCTAATTAAACTAGTTAACCTAACTACTTCTCTGTCAAAGCCCTAACTAAATTTTTCCCTAACCTAGATAATTAACATAATTAAACTAGCTAACCTATGCATGAGAGAGAGGAGGGATGGGGCCTTACAGAGGATGGCTCCGGTGGTGGCGAGGGAGGCAGTGGTGCCGAGGGAGGCAGTGTTGGTGAGGGAGGCCGGGGCATCTCCGGTGACGGCGAGGGGGGCAGATGTGGCGAGGGAGGATCCGGTGGCGTCGACGGCGGCTCCGGTGGCGTTGATGAGGCCGCGCGGCTCCGTGGCGTTGGGGGCGGCTCCGGTGGCGTCGACGACGCACGGCTCTGGTGGCTCTGGGGGCATCAACGTCGGCAGGAGACGGCGACGAAGTGGGGCGACGGTGAATCGGGGAGACGGCAGCGGGGTGGGTCGAGAGATTTGGGGGGCAAGTGGTGGCCGGGGGGGGGGGAACGGTTTTTTGGTTAAGTCAAAACTAGCGGTAGCGCGTTTCGCAGAACGCGCTATAGCTATGGTAGCTATAGCGCTTTTTGCAAAACGCGCTACTGCTATACATATGTAATTTTCTCTCTTTTTTATTTCCTTTTATGTTTCTATAGCGGGGGTCCTGGAAACACGCTGCAGCTGCGTTAGCTACAACGCCTCTTACTAACACACGCTACAGCTATGCCTTTCTCTGTTTTTTCGCTTTTTCATTTATTTTGCTTTACATTTTTTTTATTTCTCCTTTTTCTGTTTCTTTCATTTTCATTTACTTTTCTATTTGTTTTTCATTTTATTTTATTTCCATTAGCAGTAGCGCTGTTACAGGGAAACACGCTGCTACTCATGCCCTAGCGGTAGCGCGCTTCCTGCAAGGCCGCTACTGCTATGCGTAGACCATCGTTCCAGCAATGGGAATATTAGTAGTAGCGCTTTTACGGGCACATGCGCTACTGCTAGGATCGTATCTGCAGCGCAGTTTATTCTGAACCGCTACTGCTATATAGCACTAGCGCCCTTTTTTAACCCGCGTTGTTGCTAAATTTATGTGTATAAGGTTTTCCCTCGTATTGATATGCCGAGTTCTCTACAACAACAGCTTCCAAGTGAGTTCGGGCAAGGCCCCATTCGAAATTCTCTATGGAAGAAAGTGTCATACTCCTCTCAATTGGTTAGGGACTCGTGAACGCAAACTTCTTGGTAATGACTTAATCACAGAAGCTGAAGAAATGTGTAAAGTCATCCATGAAAATCTCAAAGCCACGCAATCGCGCCAAAAGAGTTACTATGATGGCAAGCACCGTGACTTGGCTTTTGAGATCGGAGACCATTTTTACCTCCGCGTCTCTCCAATGAAAGGTACTCGTCGCCTCGGTATCAAAGGGAAGCTTGCCCCTAGATACGTGGGTCCTTTCAAGATCATTGGCAAAAGAGGCGACCTCGCCTATCAACTTGAGCTTTCGTCCAACTTCGCAAATGTGCACGATGTGTTTCACGTGTCACAACTTCGCAAGTGCTTCAAGACTCCTGAGCGCACTATCAACTTCGAAGAGATTGATCCCGAAGAAGATATGTCTTATCATGAGCATCCCGTTCCTATTCTTGAAGAAACCGAGAGCAAGACTCACAACAAGTCTATCAAATTCCTTGAAGTGAAGTGGTCACACCATTCCATCCGAGAAGCCACCTAGGAGTGCGACGACCGCCTCCGTTCCGAATATCTGGAGTTCTATCAGTCCTAGTTCTCGGGACGAGATCCTCTTGTAGTGGTGGAGTATTGTAACACCCCGGATGTAACTTGCCCTATCTTTTTTTCATATTGCATTTGTGCCTATTGTCATTTTGCATTGCATCCCCATCATGTGCATTGTGTGTTTATATTCATGCATCATGTTGCATGCTCCATGTGTGGTTCTTGCACCATCACCCCCTCCTTCCTTCCTTTTATTCCATTTCTGCAAGACTTTTATTTAGCCTCAAATAATGTTCCCATTAGTCAAACTTCTTGTCCTAAACCCCTCTGCCATTTTTTCACCTCTTTTGGAAATGTTTTGCTTAGGTTTTAAAATGGCTCAAGTTTGAATTTAGTTCTAACTTGAATTATTTTTCAACCTCTAAAATTTGCCAAATCATTTTATTAAATAGGGCTTAGTTCCAGGGTCCTGAGAATATTTTCATATCTCTCACAAACCTCCCCAATCCTTTTGTGCTTTTCGCTCTTTTCTTTCTGTTTGAAGAAATAGAAAAAGGCCAGAGGGAGAGAGAGACTAGCAGCAGCGCCGCCCAGCAGCAAAGCAGACCAGCCGCAGCCCAGCAGCGCTCCTGTTGAGGATATGACTATCGGGAATGACTCGCCCAGGAGGGGCGGGGTCAATCACAATGGCCGGTTACTTAAAAGAAGCCCGAACAGTATACAAGGTGAGAGTTTATGATAAGGCTTGTAGTAGGCCCAAGCCCAGAGGCAGCTTAAGCCCCGTAAGTATAAACCGCCATGTATGAATAAGACTTGTAAAGTAAGGAATGTAAAAGATGTCACCGAGCCGGACATGTTGTATGAGCCGTCCGGGACTCTATAGGCCGCAGGGCATCAACCTGTCTATATAAGGGGACGACCCGGTAGTGGCTTAGGGCAAGAAGCAATAGATCGACAGTCAAGTAAGCGTATTTCGCTCCTTGGTCATCGAAACCTAGCAATACCACATCAACTGGATAATTGCTCTTTGATAGATTGTATTTCCTTGTTGCAATCCGTGCTAAATTCTCCTCATGTTTATAGTCAAAATAAAGCTTTTACCAAACATATCGTTGATGCTTTAATGCAATCTTATGAAGAAAAGCTTGAATTACAAGTTTTTGTCCCTAGAAAACTTCATGATGAGTGGGAACCTACTATTAAAATTAAAATTAAAGATCATGAATGCTATGCTTTATGTGATTTGGGTGCTAGTGTTTCCATGATTCCAAAAACCTTGTGTGATGTGTTAGGTTTCCGTGAATTTGATGATTGTTCTTTAAATTTTCATCTTGCGGATTCCACCATTAAGAAACCTATGGGAAGGATTAATGATGTTCTTATTGTTGCAAATAGGAATTATGTGCCCGTAGATTTCATTGTTCTTGATATAGATTGCAATCCTACATGTCCTATTATTCTTGGTAGACCTTTCGTTAGAACGATTAGTGCAATTATTGATATGAAAGAAGGAAATATTAGATTCCAATTTCCATTATGGAAAGGCATGGAACACTTTCCTAGAAATAAAATTAAATCAGCTTATGAATCTATATGAGAGCCACTTATGGATTGCATACGAAAGATGACAATACCTAGATCTATTCTTGTTTTTATGCCTAGCTAGTGGCGTTAAACGATAGCGCTTGTTGGTATGCAGCCCAATTTTATTTTTGTTTCTTGTTTTTTGTTTCTGTTTAGTAATAAATAATTCATGTAGCTTCTGTTTACATGTGGTTTTATGTTTTTAATTAGTGTTTGTTCCAAGTAGAACCTTTGGGAAGACTTGGGGGAAGTCTTTGCGATCTTGCTATAAAAAACAAAAACTTTAGCGCTCACGAGATTTGCTGCCATTTTTTTTACTGGAGAGTGCGATTGGGTTGATTCTTTTTGAAGATGATTAATAAAAGAATTCGTCACGTTCACAATTTATTTCAGAATTGTTGGGGTTACAGAAGTATTCAAAGCGTACATATTACTACAGACTGTTCTGTTTTTGACAGATTCGGTTTTTCATGTGTTGTTTGCTTATTTTGATGAATCTATGGCAACTATCGGGGGATATGAACCATAGAGAAGTTGGAATACAGTAGGTTTAACACCAATATAAATAAACAATGAGTTCATTATAGTATCTTGAAGTGGTAGTTTGTGTTTCTTATACTAACGGAGCTCATGAGATTTTCTGTTGAGCCATGTGTTGTGAAGTTTTCAAGTTTTGGGTAAATATTTGATGGATTTTGGAATAAGGAGTGGCAAGAGCCTAAGCTTGGGGATGCACATGGCACCCCAAGGTAAAATTCAAGGACAACTAAAAGCCTAAGCTTGGGGATGCCCCGGAAGGCACCCCCTCTTTCGTCTTCGTCCATCGGTAACTTTATTGGAGGCTATATTTTTATTCATCACATGATATGTGTTTTTGCTTGGAGCATCTTGTATGATTTGAGTCTTTGCTTATTAGTTTACCAAAATAATCCTTGATGTACGGACCTTTTGGAGAGACACACATGAATCGGAATTTATTAGAATAGTCTATGTGCTTCAGTTATATCTTTTGAGCTAGATAATTTTGCTCTAGTACTTAACTTATACCTTTTTATGAGCACAGTGGTGGTTTTATTTTATAGAAATTATTGATCTCTAATGCTTCGCTTATATTATTTTGAGAGTGTTTTAGAACAGCATGGTAATTTGCTTTTCCTATAAAATTAGTCCTAATATGATAGGCATCCAAGATGGGTATAATAACAACTATCATAAAAAGTGTATTGAATATTATGAGAAGCTTAATACTTGATGATTGTTTTCGGATATGAAGATGGTGATATTAGAGTCATGCTAGTTGAGTAGTTGTTAATTTGAGAAATACTTGTTCTAAAGTTTGTGATTCCCGTAGCATGCACGTATGGTGAACCGTTATGTGATGAAGTCGGAGCATGATTTATTTATTGATTGTCCTCCTTATGAGTGGCGGTCAGGGATGAGCGATGGTCTTTTCCTACCAATCTATCCCCCTAGGAGCATGCGCGTAGTACTTTGTTTCAATAACTAATAGATTTCTGCAATAAGTACGTGTGTTCTTTATGACTAATGTTGAGTCCATGGATTATACGCACTCTGACCCTTCCACCATTATTAGCCTCTCTAATACCGCACACCTTTCGCTAGTATCATACACCCACCATATATCTTCCACAAAATAGCCAACATACGTACCTATTATGGCATTTCCATAGCCATTCCAAGATATATTGCCATGCAACTTACCACCGTTCCGTTTGTTATGACACGTTACATCATTGTCATATTGCTTTGCATGATCATGTAGTTGACATCGTATTTGTGGCAAAGCCACCTTTATAATTCTTTCATACATGTCACTCTTGATTCATTGCACATCCTAGTACACCGCCGGAGGCATTCACATAGAGTCATATCTTGTTCTAAGTATCGAGTTGTAATTTTTGAGTTGTAAGTAAATAAAAGTGTGATGATCATCATTATTAGAGCATTGTCCCAAGTGAGGAAAGGATGATGGAGACTCTAATTCCCCCACACACTACTAGGAAAAGGGCTATAGATAGGATTGACACTAATGGCGCACCAGGGAAGTAGTGCGCCACTACTATATACTAATGGCGCGCCAGTTGGTGATGCGCCATTAGTGTGGAAGACACTAATGGCGCACCAGAAAACAGGTGCGCCACTAGTGATAATTTTTTTTATATTATTTTTACATACATACTAATGGCGCATCCTATGTCTGGTGCGCCATTACTAGTTCTAACTAGTAATGGCGCACCAGACAAGGAGTGCGCTAGTACTGAATTTTTTGTATTCTTTTTTTTTGCAAAACTACTAATGGTGCACCACTTCACCGTGCACCATTAGTAGTTTAAACTACTAATGGCGCACCCTGTAAAAGTGCGCCATTAGTATATATTTTGATATCATGAATATTTTTAAATATCATGGGCACTTTTTGATATCATGAATATTTTTAAATTTCATGGGCACTTTTTGAATTCATGAATATTTTTTCAAATTTGATGATATTTTTTCATATTCAATATGATAAAATATTGAATATTCATGAGACCACTCGATCTCGATCCCCCTCCATCTCGATCTTGATTCCCCCTCCATCTCGATCTCGATCCCACCCGCGCCTCCTCTCCCCTCTTCATTTTTTAAAAAATAATAATAAAAAAGTGTAGACTACAATTGTTGTTAAACAACAATTATTACTATTTTTATAAAAAATATTACTGTTTCATATTCATTTCATTTTCTAAAAAAATATTACATGCAATAAAAAAAATTACTTATGGCGCACCTCTGGCTGGTGCGCCATTAGTAAGATTTCCCCTAGCTAATTCCCTCCCTCTCGCCA